>NW_024081108.1:1011514-1193511 GCF_003009895.1 Hyaena hyaena | reverse complement strand
GAGGCATAGGGGCACATGTACCCCCATGTTCATAGCAGCACTCTCAACAATAGCCAAAACGTGGAAAGAGCCTAAGTGTCCATCAGCTGATGAATGGATCAAGAAGATGTGGTTTATCTATTCCATGGAATACTACATGGCAATGAGAAAGAATGAAATCTGGCCATGTGTAGCAACATGGATGGATCTTGAGGGTGTTATGCTGAGCGAAATAAGTCAGGCAGAGAAGGACAAATACCATATGTTTGCACGTATAGGAGGATTAGGAGGAACTTAACGAAGGACCATGAGGGAGAAGAAGGGGTAAAATAGTGGGAGAGAGGAAGGGAGGCAAACCATGAGAGACTCTTGAATGTTGAGAACAAACTGAGGGCAGATGGGGTGGGGGGAGGGAAAGGGGGTGATGGGCATGGAGGCGGGCACTTGTGGGGATGAGCACTGGGTGTTGTATGGAAACCAACATGACAATAAAGTATTAAAAAAATTAGAAAAGAATAAAAAAAAATATACTGGTGATGGTTTTTCAACTTTGTAAATATACTGAAAACCACTCAACTGCATACTTGAAATTATGAAATTTATGATGTATGAATTATATCTCACTTTTTTAAAGTTAATTTGAAACAAAAAAGGAAAAGAGAAGAAAGATGTAAAGATTAATACATGGAGGTTTTAATAAAGTCCTGTAAAAGACTTTAAAGTTACCATTCTAATCCCTCTTGGTCTTTAGGGTTTCTTTTTAAAAGCCAATGGGTAGCATTGTTTTTGTTCCTTTGAAAGTGATTTCCTCCCCTCAGAATACTTTTAAGATTTCCCTCGTTGCCTTTGATATTCATGCTTTGCTGTGCCTAGACATGATTTTCTTTGTATTTCTCCTGTCTGTAGTCTATTGCTTACTGGCTCTGTGGCTTGATATCTCTTGTCAGATTTTGAAAAGTTTTAGTATCTCTCATTACACATATGTTAAAAGTAAATTCCAATTACACATATATTCAATTCATTTTCCATGTCTAATGTGGCTCTTATGTTCTTTTTCACATTTACTGCCCTTTTTCTTTTCCAAGTTTCTGTCCGAATATTTTAGACAACAAGCCAACCCTTGTGTTAGGAGATCAAAATGTTATTTGGTGATCTTTTCTCCTGATCTTAAGTTACAGAAGAAAATAATTCTCTCATCTCCTGCCAAGAAGTTGTATACATTTGACTGCCTCAGTCCCCAGCAAAGAGTCTTTCACTTTAATCTCATCAGCTCCTGGAGTCACTACTTCCTGTGGTCCAGATTTCATATTTTCATTCTCATTTTATTTAATATTCTGAGTTAGAATATGTATTTTATTTTTTACTACTTCTTTATTGAAGCTTTGAGTAGAAGAGAAAATAAATGTATTTTGTCATGGTGCCATGTTTAACAGGAAGTCATGTATATTATACTAGTCAGTGCTACTAATGTGCCATTGAATGACATTATCAGAAATTTCTTTTGTTTTTAATGTTTATTTTCAGAGACAGAGAGAGAGAGAGCATGGACACACAAGAGCAGGAGAGAGGTAGGGCGGGGGAATGGCGGGTAGGGGGAAGAGAGGATCTGAAGCGGGCTCTACCAAAGAGCCCAATGTGGGCTTGAACTCATGAACCATGAGATCATGACCAGAGCCCAACTTACACTTAACTGATTAAGCCACCCAGGCATTCCCAGAACTTTTCTTTTCTTTTCTTTTCTTTTCTTTTCTTTTCTTTTCTTTTCTTTTCTTTTCTTTTCTTTTCTTTTATGTTTATTTATTTTGAGAGAGAGACAGAGAGAGAGACAGAGAGAGAGAACCCAAGCAGGCTCCATGCTCAGTGCAGAGCCTGACATGCAGCTCAAACCCACAAACCGTGAGATCATAACCTGAGATGAAATCAAGAGTTAGACACTTGGGGTGTTGGGGCACCTGAGTGGCTCAATTGGTTAAGCCGCCAACTTTGGCTCAGTTCATGATCTCACAGTTGGTGGGTTAGAGCCTAGCGTTGGGCTCTGTGCTAACGGCTCAGAGCCTGGAGCCTGCTTAGTATTCTGTCTCCCTCTCTCTCTCTGCCCCTCCCATGCTCACACTCTGTCTATCTCTCTCTCAAAAATAAAAACAAACATTAAAAAAATTTTTTTAATTAAGAAAAAAAAAGAGCTGTCTAACCAACTGAGCCACCTAAGTGTCCCTTCCCCAGAACTTTCTGATGGTATATGTGGTAGTGTCCTTTTTTTTTGTAAGGTCTTTAAATATAATTTCCCTTCTGAGAAGAAAGGCTACATAAATAATCTAAAATTAAAAATTAAAGGGGCACCTGGGTGGCTCAGTCGGTTAAGCGTCCAACTTCAGCTCAGATCATGATCTCATGGTTCATGGGTTTGAGCCCCGCATTGGGCTCTGTGCTAACAGACTCTGTGCTGACAGCTAGCTCAGAGCCTGGAGCTTGTTTCAGATTCTGTGTCTCCCTCTCTCTCTGACCCTCCTCTGCTCATGCTGTCTCTCTCTGTCTCTCTCTTTCTCAGAAATAGAACATTAAAAATTTTTTTAATAAAATTAAAAATATGTTCTATGCACAAAGATATTCACAGTAGTATATTTTATGACAGTTAAAACTTCTTTCAACCTAAATATCTAATGATCTTGGACTAGATACATAATTTAGGGACCCCACATTTAACAGAAAATTGTTTGACTTTTTAAAATTTTTTGTAAATTTATGTGTTAACATAGAGAAATGGTATTATTACTGTTATCCGAGAAGGGCAGAATAAAAAAAAATAATTGTATACAAACAGAAACTCAAAACAGAAGCACAAAAAAGTATAGAGGAAACATACTGAAATACTGAAAATACCTATCTTTACATGGTTGAACAATGGCAAATGGAGTTTTTTTTCTCTATACATTTCTATATTTTCCAGTATCCTTAATGAATCTGTTTTAAAAAGAGGAAGCATTTCTTTAACTTACACAATATGCTATTTATAATAATATGATAGCCACACTATTTGTCCAATCTTTCCTATTTATTTTTAATTCATTGCAAGTTCTAGATTTCAGTTCAGTTATAAAAGTGGTGATTTTCAACATGCATTTCTAAAAAATAACATCTAAGAAAGAGTACTGAATTCACAAGCCTGGCAAACTCCTAGTATCACTTCTCTACTTTTCATAGAAAACACATGTTTCACATATAAGTCAGCCAGAATTAATTGACCCAAGTTCTGTGCTAATATAACTCTAAAATGCAATGCCTCAGATAAGTATCAACCAAGCACTACAACGTTTAATTTGAAATATGTGTTCCACTTTACAGTCTGGTTTCCCTCAATACTGTTTAGCAAATTAAAATGTCAAGTGGCATCATGTGCTAACCCTTTGAGGTAGCAAGAGATACTGAAGAGTTACTTGAATTTATTTCTGCTGACATATTCTTCAATGTATTACAAGCCTGTTCTAAGATGGATTACACATACAAATTGAACTAAAAGTGATTTTTTTTTAAAGCGGGCTTGGAGATACGTAAAATCAGCACCATTCTGCTTTACTGTCTTGAGTGCTTGAGATAAATTTAAAAGAAGTGAAATCTTTGAGTGATTAGAGACAGACAAATACCATAAATTGTGGAATATGTGACATATACATTAACACCAAAGCCACATTTCAGATTCTGAACTTTATTTCTCATTTGAACTGTAGGTGGAAGTAACGTGTCATCTACAGGCTGGCAGGATCTAAATGATGGAGGTTCGATTACCCATGGAACATTTCTATACAAGGCAATAACCTTTTATATTCTGCTTATGTTTGTGGCAACCCTTGTAGCAAAGAGCGACGTCAGGAAAGAAGCAAGGGGAAGAACAATTCTTTTACATCTTTCACTTTGGGTTCAAATTACACAGAATGGTTTGTCCCACCTTCCAAGTAGATGGCAGGAAAAGAGAGCTACATAACACCAAACCAGTTTGGAAATGAAAGGCCAGCATCTGTTTGTTTTATAAATTTATCAGCATTTTTTCTGATAGCTTAGCCAAGTTTCTTCCAAGGCCTTCTGCTGCTGCCCTTTGGCACTGCTTGGTGGTACACTCAGTCACGTGAAACAATCTTATTGATTATTATTGCTTCCTTTCTTAGGAAGCGAAATGGTCCTTCTCTATTGTGCTTTCTACTTACTCTATTTGCATAGTTTTATGTCTCTCAAAGGAACACACACCACGTAGGATATAAATCAGGAATTTTACAGTATCCATTCATGGACCTTGATTTATGTCAGGAATCCATTTCGGTTCCATTCTAGGCATGTCTGAAAGCGGTGCAAGAGGTGAGATCTACAGAAGCTCACAGAGTAGGCTCAAAGGAGAGGTCAGACATGCTACCAAGGTCAGCATGCCTTTGTGAGAATGCTACTTCATCCAGCTGTGAGTACAGCTGCTGTGTGAGAATGGCCAGTGTGACAGTGTGTTGGTACTTAGTCAAGCGTCTTGATAATTCAAAAAGCATCAATGTGCAACCTGGGATTGCATAAGCTATCTACTTTGCTTTAGTCCAATCTCATCACTATCAAAATGAATAATGCTACTGAATAATGCAATTTGGTTCTCTTTCCTTGTCTTACAGTTAAACCATATTTCTTCTCGAACACTTGGTGCATTTAGGCAAGCTTTTTCAATAACAGTCTTTATGGGGGCACCTGTCTGGCTCAGTTAGAAGAGCATGTGACTCTTGATCTTGGGGTCATAAGTTCAAGCCCCACGTTGGGTGTAGATATTACTAAATAAAATAAACTTAAAAAATAACAGTAGTCTTAATGAGAGTATAAGGATTCCTAAATAATTTTGTATTTATTACTGTTTCCTCCATGTATTCTGATATTTATTACAAAGATGAGCAGCATAGGCTTCCAATTATGTATATCATTTCATCATATTGAAAGTATTATCTATAATACTTGGTTTTATAATTTATAAAGGCTGAATAGGACATGAGCATAAAACACTTTTAGAGGGCTCTCTGAAAAGTCTGATATTAGCAAACCCGCTTTTCTAAGGCTTCCTTAAAATAAACAAAAATCGAGGTCCCCAACAGAACCATGCATGCTTCTCATAGTTTTGAATATTTTTGAAAAATATTTACCATAATCAGATTCTATCTTCTTTTTCACTTAGAAAAAAAATGCTTGATGAATTTGTGAGACTATTGAAACAGTCTCTCTGCTGTGATACTCAAAGATTGAATTGCAATCAGCAGCTTAGCAGGGATATTCTTGACTTAACTAAAGAGCTAGATTATCTGTTTCAACTCAGGAAATAAAGGAACAGCTTCTAATAAACAGGAATTTCATAGGATGCTAGCAGGGAGCTCTTAGCCAAGGAATTAGTAAAAATATAAAAAAAGTTTATGTTCACAATATCTAGAGATGGACTCATACATAAAAATCCTACCCACCCTGTACAAGACTATGTCTGTGATGACTGAGAAGATTTGGAGAAGCAGAATATTAATGCTGAGAGGCAAAGTGTCCTTTGGAATGTGAGTTTGCTAGGGCTGCAACTAGGGGGCTTAAACAGCAACAGTTTACTTTTCCACAGTTCTGGAATTTAGAAGTCCAAGATCAAGATGTTGTCACATTTGGTTTCTTCTGAGGCCTCTCTCCTTGGCTTGCAGATAGCCACCTTCTTGTGTCTTCATATAGGCATCCCTTGGTCTGTTCTGTGTCCTAATCTCTTATAAGGATGCTAGTCTTGTTGGATTAGGACCCATCCACATAATCTCATTTTACCTTAATTATCTCTTTAAAGACCCTATCTCCACATACAGTCATATTCTCAGGTATTTGGAGTTAAGACTTCAATATATGAATGGGGAGGGCAGTTCAGCCCATAATATTGATAAATAGGATCAGTCAGATCTATCAGACTCTAGATTCAGGAAATGTGGAAGCAGTTCACACTATTTCCAATGATGATCTTGATTATGCACATAATACTTCTAGGAAGTCTGGGGAAAGATGTCCCAGCACATATCAATATTTGCATGTATAGCCATACACGCAGAGGAGTCGATTACTGCTGGAAGGCATTAATCTTTGGTAAAGATCAATAAAGAGTTTTAATTTTCTTCCCAGACCCGTTGTCAAAACTGTTTAGGTCACTTTACATCGGTGTCTAAAACATTTATGTGGTTACAACATCTCAATCACACATTTATCAACAAATTTACAAATTTTATTCAAGAACCCAGTGCTTACACGCTGTATGTGTCAGAATAGGTTAACTACCATAATAACCTCAAATCTAAATCCACTGAAGTTTATTTCTCCCACATGCAAAGTCGAGTAGATGTTCCTGATTAGGCATCTTTCTTAGGCAGTTCTCCAAGTGGTCACTCAGAGAGCCAGACACTTATGGCATCTCATGGCACTATCATCCAAAATAGGTGGATTCCAGGGCTTCCATGGAAGGGAAATAGAGCATGAGGAAGGCACATCAGATACTACTTTCCTTGACCTGAACGTGCGGCACATCCCTTGTGTTCACACTGGCTAGAACCAGTCCTATGTTCTTACTTAGATTCAAAGGGACTAAAAAATAATAGTCCTCGGCTGGGCAGCCGCTTCCCAGTTACAGCTCTCCACTAGGAACACAGAGTTTGGATCGTTAGTAGTTAACTAGCCCCTCTGCTGTGCATGCAGTGTAGGTTTCTTTAAATTCTGTCGAGTTGGAAATGTAACAGGTGAAAGCCAGACCGCCTGGCTAGAATCCTGGCTCTGCTGCTTACAGGCTGTGTGACCTCGGAAATACTGTTCACTTCTAACCACATTAACTTCCTCATCTGTAAAATGGGAATTTGATTCAAAAGTTTAAACAGTCTTAACTGTAAAGCACTTGGAACAATGTCTAGCCCACAGTTAGCACTCTATAAGTGTTACATGTTATTATTATTATTAATTATTATTATTATTTTCACAGAGTCAGTCCATAAAACACTCTTTTTACAGCAGGCTAAGAAAGGTTCAAGAACCCACAGGACTGGCTGCAGCAGAGAGAGGATACAGGTGTGAGAGCTCCATTCAGCAGAAGTGGCTGTAATTGAATGAATGGACTCTTTTGCAAAGGCTGAGTGTATAACACAGAGAGTAAGTCAGCAGTTTATTACAGGGGTAGAATTTAAAAAAAAAATGAAAAGAACAAAACCAAACAAACACCCAGAGAAAAAGCAATCATCAGAAGCCATGAGACAATAAAACCCAACAGTAGTCAGAAACTATGAATGGCAAAAGCTAAGAAAGACAATGGAGAGAATCGAATAGCAGCTACAAAGAGTAGCTGAGTCACCAGAACGGTATAGGACTGCAATAGGGATCCATGGCAGCAGAGAACACAATGGCATAAACTGCTAATGTCCTGAATGACCTTCCAGATTCATTCCAGTGGGGGTAGGGGGTCTGGCTGCGGGACAGTATTTGTCTGCCTTTCTTTAAAGCCCTATCACTTAAGCTTCTCTAGCATGTTATTTTCGCTTGTGATTTGAAAGAGCATATCATCGTAGCCACTAGGATTAATTTGAAACTTAGAAGTGACCTTGGTACTTTTTTTCTGATAACGTGAGGAGAGTGCCTTGTAAATCTCCATCCACGGATACAGATATAGAAAAATGTTCTGTACCAAGCGACTTCCTGGTGCGGAACCCTACCATCATCTTTCCATCAGGTGTGTGGAAATGTAAGTGTTCATTCTTGGAGCTGACCCCAGTCTACCCAGGGCTGTTCATGGTTCCAGAATCATATGCAGTGCCAAGGCATTACTCAGGTGGAAGAAAGGTCCATTGGCTGTCAGTCATCTCTTCACAGCTCTGACCATGCTCTGTCTGTGTTATCTCTTCAGGTCCAGCAGCTGTAAGCTGCTTCTGCACTAAGTCTGCAGGATGGATATTTTTACCCAGAATTCCAAGCTTGGGCTCTCATGTGCCCTGCAGCCTTCACTTTCTGAGGTCCATCTTGCTTCCTCCCTAATGATACTACCTGAGAGCATGATCTAGGTTCCGGCATCCAAAACCCAAGTCCGTTGGCCCCCATTGGCGTGTAGAATCTTTTTTTCTAAACTGAGAGAAGTTCTTACTTCAGCTTTCTCCTAGCAATTTTGTCTCTTCCTGCAATTTCTCTCTTCTACTGAGGCTTAGCCTTTTGAAATAAAAGCTAGAAAGTTTTCCAGGCAACTTCACTATCCATTATTAGTGCACACTTCATCTTGCTGTAGAAAGCACAGATCTGCCCACTTACTTAGAGGAAGGGAAAGGGAAAAATAAAAAGATAAAAGTTAAATGTTTCAAAGTATTTTAGTTCTCTTTTTTCTTCGATATCTGGAAGCTTGGGTTCAAATTTTATGCTCAATACACATAGCAATTATAGGTCCTTGAAGGGAGAACATTTACCAATTTATTTTTCTTAAGTTCTGATTTTAGATTCTTATTCTATTATTAATTCTATGAGGTAAATCATGTAAACAAATACATTTCCCTACTTATTCAAATCAGTATTGATTTTTTAAAAATTTTTAATGTTTTAATTTATTTCTGAGAGAGACAGTGTGAGCAGAGGAGGGTCAGAGACAGAGGGAGACACAGAATCTGAAACAAGCTCCAGGCTCTGAGCTAGCTGTCAGCACAGAGTCCGACGCAGGACTCAAACCCACGAGCCATGAGATCATGATCTGAGCTGAAGTCGGATGCATAACTGACTGAGCCACTCAGGTGCCCCAGTATTGATTTTTTTTTTTTTAACTGACAAAATTCACTGCAGTAGTGCATGTGGTAGCTAGGGTCCACTAGACTAAGGAATAGAGACATACTCAAGTTACCAGGACTCAAAGAGACAGAATCTGGCTTGGGAACTGCAAGGTCCATCATGCTGTTCAGCACTTCTTGTGGCTCAGTAATCTTCCGGTGACTTTTACTCTATGTTCAGCCATAACAGAGACTCAATGACTCTGTGTCTGATTGTGCTGTTCCAGGTGCCACCAATATACTGATCGTGCTCTTCCAACATAAGGGCATCTGCTTATTTCAGCTTCTTATTCTTGGCTTCTGCTTATAGACTTCTACTAATTACCTTTTCTCAATCTTTGTTTTTCAGTTTTTGTGTTTGCTACCATTTGAACACGTCCAAGGAAGGATGATATTCATCAGCTTAACTACAATTATTCCCAATTGAGTTTCTATGAAATATCAACTCATATGTTATTGACTAAATGGGTTATTGGCTTTCCTTGGATCAGATAACTGCCTTTGTTCATATCAGTTGTGACTAAGATGACTGGGTGATTTTATACAAGAAGAGAATTCTATGTAGAAGTAAAACTCTAGAAGAGTATTATAGACAAGAAGGGGTTGTTGGCAGACAGATATCCTTAGGCTTAGCTTGTTCAGTGCTACTGTCAATGGTAGAGTAAATAGAGGGAATATTGCTTTCAGAATATAAACATAACCTTTCCGTTATGGGATAAAACTTCATCCTGATCCATGTTAAACATGGTTGGGTTCCATAACCTCTATGAGGCAATGATCAGAGTCCATACTCGTTCCTTTCCCAAAGTCTGGGTTATTTAGTCTTAAATAAGACCTTATACAACAAGGTAGCCTGCGATTATAAAAAGAGATGACATGTTCTATTTGTCTCAAAATTATTATGACACAAGTTCGCTTTGAATATCCTCAATAGTCTCATGATGACTTCCGATCTCTAGATTATTTTATATATCCATTTGTCCAGCTTCCACCAGCTTGTAGATGCAAATATGGTCATGTTAAGAGGAATGGCCCACTAGTCATCAGCTTATGTCATCACCTGCATAATGCAGGGGTTCAGTCCTTTTTTGAAATCTCACTTTCTTGAGGTGTTTTAGGCATCTTCAGTGGGTGTCTCCCATATGCTCACAAACACACCCTGATTCAGCAACCACCCACCAGGTATCACATTTGCTCACAGGAACCTGGAACTCTTCCCCCAGCACCGTTTCCCTAGCGGGCTCTGTACGTGGCAATTTCTGCCGGGTTCCACTGATGTGCAGGGAGGCCTTGGGATCACTTGATGGGCGCTGCAGGCACCAAGTTCCCCGTAGACACTGCTCCTGTTCCGTGGGGCATCCCAGCTTCTGCTCTGTTCCATCGGGCATGGCAATCCGTACTGGTCTCAGCCATGTTTCTGCCTGCCAGGGTCTGTCACCAGACACTACCACAAAGGTAGTAAAGGAAGATGCTTCTTCCTTATCAATTCCGATAAGAGGAATCCAAGCCAGCAGTGTCAGTGTTTTATGGCTTGTTCAATTTTCACTTAGAGCCCTGTTCTTTGCTAGCTCCCAGACATCTGCTTGTAAATGAGAATGAGCTAAATAATAGCCACCAGGCGGCCCACAGAGCGCTATTCTCTTCCTAATAAGGCTCTCTTACACACTCAAGTCCCTTGTTTCTTACTTGGTCTTTCTTCAAGGTGATTTCTCCCACAAGGCGACTTTGTCTTCATATAAACGGTTCGTAGGGAGCTCACCCTACCAGTTTGGCAGACATCCCTGCTCATGCCTGAAACTTATCCTAAATTCAGATCGAGACTCTGAGCTATATACTTCTATACTCTTTGGTATATTGTTCTTTCCCAGCTCTATCTTTCGTAATAAAGGAGATCTTCAAGTAATGTGCACAGATACATATGCTCTTTACACCACTAAAACAGAAACAAGACATTCCGGTAGATAAAGAAGTGATAACATAGTGACAGAAAATACTGTAGAGATGAGAAAAACAAAACCGGCTTCATGTCAGAGCCAAATGCTTAGTCTAATACATGTAATTAGTTATAGACTTGCCAGGTTTCAGCAGCTTTGCAGAAATTATTGTACAAGTAACAAACCATTGCACTCCAGAATCTCAGAATAATTTAGAAAACTGTCAGTAATTCACAGAAGTGAAGAACAAATAGACTGAATCTATTATGATATCTCAAAGAGAGTGACTAAATTAGGTTTGCTTAAAGCAAAATTTTAATCCAAATTAAACAGAATTAGACAAAATAAAATGAAGTTTTAAGGACAAATGTCAAAAGCATTTGTTAAAGGATTCAAGAACAATTTGCCATGAACTAGGTTAAAGTTAATTGCAAATCTGATTATAATAAAACACTAATATAATTGATTAATCTGTTTTACTTCCTACTGAGTTTACATATTTCTTCAGTTTCTGTAGTACTTGCTAGTTATTTGTTTTTTGCTTTTTAATGTTTGTACCATTCCCAGAAAAGCGTTTATTTTCACAGTATGCATTCCAAATAGTATGATAAATGAGGGAGGAAATGAATGGTTGGCACATGTGAAAGAAGGAATGTTTCGCTTCAATATTTTGGCCTGTGGTCTTGCAGCAGCAGGGAGCAATGGCTGTGGGAGAGTCATGTACTAGAGCCGGACATTGTGATGCTGCCCTTGTTGGAGGTGTGAACCTGTACCACGCACTTCACATCTCCATGCCTCAGTTTCCTCATCTGAAAATGAGGATAATAATAGTACCAATCTCATAGGGTCGTGGCGAGGATTAGATGAGATTTCACATGTTAAGTCCTTAGAACATTGCCTGACAGTTGGCAAAGCATAATTAATTTCTACTATTATTCCTTTAATTTATGTATGAATACTCTTCAGGTAAAAAAAATGTTAAACATTTTTGAACTTTCAAAATTATCTGACATTAATTTGTTTTACATAAGCTGGAAACTAAACTTTTTCGGGATTGAAAATGTTTCATGCACTGAAGAGAAAAAATATTCAGGAGATGTGGTACTGAATTAGAAAATTCTGAAGCTAGGGACACACGGGTGGCTCAGTTGGTTAAACATCTGACTTCAGCTCATGTCATGATCTCACAACTCATGAGTTTGGGCCCCACATTGGCCTCTCTGCTGTCAGCACAGAGCCTGCTTTGGATCCTCCTCTCCCTCTCTCTCTGCCCCTTCCCCACTAGTGTGTGCTCTTTCTCTCTCTCTCAAAAATAAGTAAACATTTAAAAAAAAGGAAGAAAGAAAATTCTGAGGCTTGAGGGAAATCCTGGTGGCAGGAGATAGTACTGATGGGCAAGGCCAAAAGCAGTGGTGAGAGATCCCAAATTACAAAGGGATTAAAGAAAACCAAAGTCAAATATTACCAAAGACACACCAGAGATCCGGACACCATATGAACTTGCTCTTAATAAAAGATTTCAACACAATCTTTTGGAGAGTTTTTATCCTATGGAATGATTTCTGCCATTTCATAAATAGCCTGTATAAGCAGACACTTATAACGCCATGTCACATCCTTGAGGCCCACCGCTGATTTGTACCACAGGTATGGTTCACAGTTACATGTAAGTTAAGAGTCAGACTAGTAGAGTCCCACCTCAATCTCTCCTTGTGTGTGTGCTTTTCTGCATCCATTTCAGTGTCCTGCCCAAATATGTAGGTGCTCACACACAGTAGCTATTATCACGCTACAGAGCTCGCCCCCACATTAATGCTGTTGTCAGCTTACATTTATCACCATACTTGCATTGCTGTGTTTCTTCAAGTAAAATTCAGAGGACAGGAAATCCTTCTTATATTCAGGTGTTATATATGTCTTGAACAAAGAAAATAGGATTCTTTTTCTGCAGAAAAAATATTATATCCTGGCTGTGTCACGCATTTATGCAATCTGCCCAGTCTTGTAGGTATTTAAGTTTCCGGGCTATATTCAGAAACTTTGCTTAAGTCAAAACATAGAGAGGGGCGCCTGGGTGGCTCAGTCGGTTAAGCGTCCAACTTCAGCTCAGGTCATGATCTCACGGTTCTTGGGTTCAAGCCTTACGTCGGGCTCTGTGCTGACAGCTAGCTCAGAGCCTGGAGCCTGTTTTGGATCCTGTATCTCCCTCTCTCTCTCTGACCTTCCCCTGCTCATGCTGTCTCTCTCTCAGAAATAAATAAAAACATTTAAAAACTTTAAAAAAAAGCATAGAGAAAGTCTTAACAACTATAATCTTGGAAAAGATTTCAAAAAGATTGAAAATGCCCAGGAGTGACTTCAGAAGAATGATTGTAGCATTTCAGTGTGAAGAATGACACTGGCTGTTTGCTTCAGGTAAGTAATGATAATAAAGAAGTAGATTCCAATTTCTCGTTTGAACCTGAAGTGGGCACGTAATTCTTATTAAACATATTTCCAGTATTTATGTAGGTGACTTTGTGAACTTTTTCCTTTAACTGTTTAATGCCATTAATTTTATATATGATACGTGCATACATATATTGGGCTTTTAACAAATGCAGTACTTTGCATTGTTGGAATAAATCACTTTGCCATGATTCATTTTTTAAAAGTCTATTTTTTTTTGAGAAAGAGCAAGAGAGAGAGAGAGCAAGGAAAGGACACAGAGAGAGAGAGAGAGAAAGACAGAGAGAGAGAGCAAGAGAGGGGCAGAGGGAGAGGGAGAGGGAGAAAATCCCAAGGAGGATCCTCACTGTCAGCATGGAGCCTAACCCTGGGGTCAAATTCATGAACCATGAGATCATGACCTGAGCCAAAACCAAGAGTCATTTAACTGACTGAGCCACCCAGGCACCCCGCCCCCCAAATTAAAATAATGTGCTTTTTCCAAATTTTGAGAAACATCTTCCAAACATGGAAGCATTTGGACTAAATTGAAGAAAAATAAAAGGAGAGGTATAAACATTAGAGGTTAAAAGCAAATCTCTGAGCAAGACTGCCTGAGTTCATTTCTAAATCAGAAGGCCAAGATCCACAAAGCCTTGAAGCTACCCATGGCCTTAGCCCGCTTTTTCCCTCTCCCAACCAAGCCACAGGAGAGTAATATTCGTGATAACCCAACACTTACAGGTCCTTGCCAATGCACTAGGTATCATTTTAAATGTGTTACAATCATAAAATCATTTAATCCTCACAATAGTTTCATTTTACAGGTAAGAGAACTGAGCCACAGAGATAGCAAGAAGCTCAGGGGCATGCAGCTAGTAAGCAACGAACACAATACAGCATTCTGGCTCCAGAAGCTGGGAGCTTGGTTTGTACGTATTATATACCACAGTAAGGGATAGTAGTTGTTATAACAAAGAGAATGCACTCATCCTTAATGTTAAAGGACAGTTTAACAGTTCCCAGGTCTAGAGAGAGTGAGCAATCAATGAAAATTCATCAATAATATGTTTTGAACAAAAGACAAGACTCATATAGACATGTTCATATTATAGCAGCACTATGGACAATAGCCAAAGTATGGAAAGAGCCCAAATGTCCATCAAGTGATGAATGAATAAAGAAGAAGTAGTATATGTATACAATGGAATATTACTCGGCAATCAAAAAGAATGAAACTTGCCATCTGCAACAATGTGGATGGAACTAGAATGTATTATGCCACACAAAATAAGTCAGTCAAAGACAAATATCATAGGATTTCACTCTAATATGGAATTTAAGAAATAAAACAGATGAACACAAGGGAAGGAAGCAAAAATAAAATAAAAATAAATAGGGAGACAAACCATAAGAGATTCTTAAATACAGAGAACAAACTGAGGGTTGCTGGTGGGGGTGTTGCGTGGGGGGATGGGCTAAATGGGTGATGGACATTAAGGAAGACACTTGTTGGTGTGAGCAGTGGGTGTTATATGTTAAGTGATGAATTACTAAATTCTATTTCTGTAATCATTATTATGTTAACTAACTTGGATTTAAATTTTAAAAAATAAATAAAAGTAAAAAAGAACTGCTTATAGATGCAACTATGAAAAAACCCTACAATAATAAATAATTGCACAAACTAAAAGAAAGAAAAGAACATATGGTATAACTGGATGATAACTTAGAAAAATAAAGTTGGATTCTTATGTAACAAATTCCACAAAAACTACAAATAGTTCAAAGACTTAAACTTAGTATATAAAAAGATATAGCTACATAGAACAAAGTTTTTTTTAAGAAAACATACTCTTAGAGGGACCCCTGGCTATCTGAGTTGGTAGAGCATATGACTCTTGATCTCAGGGTCATGAGTTCAAGCCCCATGTTGAACGTTGAATGTAGAGCCTACTTGAAAAAAAAAACAATAAGAAAAACCATTCTCTTAGAATAGGACAGAGCATTCTAAGTATGAGATAAACCCATAAGCCATAAAACATAAGACTGATAAAATGAATCACATAAAAAATCTTTTAAAATTCTTGAATAGGAAAACCCATCAACAGTTAAGAAAAGTGACCAACGATAAACTGGAAAAAAATATTTGCAATTCTTATCACAAAGAGAAAACTTCCTTAATACATAAAGGGTTCCTTAAAGTCAGTAATAAAATGACCTAACAACCCAATAGAAAAATGGACAAAGATATGAAGACATTTTGTCAAACTAGAAATTAAACATGGCTCTTAAATATATGAAGAAACACTTGATTTCATTCATTAGAAGGGGCATACAAGCTAAAAGAATATTATAATACTATATTTTATGAAACTACTAAAGCACAGAAATTTTGATAACTTAATGTTATTCCTGAGGGTATGAGTCAGTAGTCGCTGTAAAGCGTTGCTAATGAGTATTACATAATTTGTTATCTTTCCGGGACATATTATAATATTATGAGAATCACATATGCCCATATATTTTTACCTAACAATTCCTTTTTTGAATTCTATTCCATACACATACTCACATATGAAATGATTTACATATATGGAAATTTATTGAACCATTCTTTGCATTAAAAATGTTTTTAAAATGCATAAAAGCCTCTAGAATACTGGTTAAATAAATTATCCTTCATCTAAAAAATGGAATCATCTATATAGTCAATGAAAAGAAGGAAGTATTTCTATATATACTTACATGGAAGCATTACTTACAAATATTGTGTGAAAATATTATATATATGAAAAAATTTTGAATATACTCAAAAATATACACACACCCAAATGGGAATACAATCTATACTGCTGTTTATCATATATATGTATATATATGCACCAAGTGAATAAATTAGTGTATATATAGTAAAGAATAAGTGGTATTTCAGAAGTAAGATTGTATATAGAAACATTCAAGGAAATCATCCACTTGATATTTGAGGATGCAAATTTCTTGTATTTCTTTACATTTCTCCATTTCTCCCTCCATATTGGCTTTATCCTAGGACTTGTTCTTCTATGGTTATGAGATGGCTACAGCAGTTTAAGTACTTACATGCAGACACAACTTTTAGCAAGAAAAAGACTGTCTCTTTTCAGGTTCACTTTCCTAGGAGTGAGGAATCTTCCTAGAAGCCCTCTAGTGGTGATTCCTTAATAACGCACTGGCCAGCTTTGGGATACCTACCCAGTTCTAAGAAAAAGTAATAAAATTACTGTAAATAGCTTACACCAGTAGTTCTCAACCCACGGTGATTTTGCCTTCAGTGGGGCATTTGGCAATATCTTGAGGTTTTTTGGATCAACTTGGGGGGAAGGGTGCCACTGGCATCTAATGGGTAGAAATCAGGAATACTGCCAAACATCCTACAATGCACTGAACAGCCCCCTACAAACAGGAATTATCTGATGTTGGGGCGCCTGGGTGGCTCAGGTCGGTTAAGTGTACAGCTTCGGTTCAGGTCATGATCTCATGGTTCTTGGGTTCGAGCCCTGGGTCGGGCTCTGTGCTGACTGCCAGCTCAGAGCGTGGAGCCTGTTTCAGATTCTGTATCTCCCTCTCCCTTTGGCCCTCCCCTGCTCACGCTCTCTCCTGCTCTCTCTCAGAAACAAATAAAACATTTAAAAAAAAAAAAGAATTATCTGATGTTAAATGTCAGTAGTATGGGGACATACTGCCTTAGGCTAATCATTGGTGGGGAAGGGAATCAGTGCTGGGGAGTCATTTACCAAGACCACTACAATAAGCTTGACTTGCAGAAGGTTATGTTTCTGAGCATATCCTTTCAAGTTATGCCTCCCCTTTTAACTTCGTACCCTAGGTCCTGTGCCTCCGTTTGTGGCTGGTATAAGATGATCTCCGAGACAGACCCCAGTAGGACCACATGATTGGAGTGGGAGTGATTAGAGTGGGAATAGGTCATCAAAAGAAGAGAATCGTTGTTACCGGAGGAAGGAGAACGCTTGTCTATGGATCTAAAGATGTCTGCTACACTCGAGTAGTAAGAATAAAGAGAAGAGGGAATATTTGAAAATATTAAAAGGATTGTTTATTCCTGACGATCTTCTAGAAGTGGAAGATGAGAGAAGGATAGTCTTTGGAGGGCTGATGATAAGACTTGTAGAAAAGGAGTAGCTGGAGGATGGTTTTTATCATTAACCGGGACAAAAAGAATTCAGGAAATGTGTGCTTATGTAGAAGAGAGATTAGTAGTGTTTTGGGTTTCACTTACTTTCATTAGCATTCATCTGGAAACAATTTTAGGATCAATTTTATAGCTACCTTTAAGTTTTATATCCTACTTAATAATGATAAGTGTCACCAACTCTGTTAGTCTGTTATAGGGAGAGAGATTCCTGGTTCCCAGGTCAGCTGCCATATTTGTGTTCCAAGGTTCTGAATATGCAGGCAAAATACCAAAATTATATTTCTGAATATGACAGGGAGACTACCGTCAACTCCCTCTCCCTTGTTAAAGTGCAATTATTCAGGCAGAATATGTTACAACCACTTCATTTCAGTTTTTTGGTTAAAATCACAATCCGGGGCACCTGGGTGGCTCAGTCGTTTAAGCATCCGACTTTGATTTTGGCTCAGGTCATGATCTCACAGTTGTGGAATTGAGCCCCACATAGGGCTTTGCACTGATGGTGTGGAACCGGCTTGGGATTGTCTCTCTCCTCTCTCTCTGCCCCTCCCCACTTGCTCATGCACACGTGAGTGCATTCTCTCTCTCAAAATAAATAAACTTTAAAAAATGAATAAAATCACAATCCAAATGTGCCTCTCTAAATTTATACCTAGGACATCTTTATTGAATTTTGTTATATTCTACTCATTATTGGAGGAGTATGCTCTGTTTTGGCATTACCTCCCCGAATTATTAAAAAGCCTAGGAACTTACTCAGACCAAGGAGACCTGTTCCAAGTCTAAACTGCTTAGCTACAGAAGAGAGAATTGGAGAAGCATACCAGTCCACTAACAGCTCTAGTTTGGGTTTATGGTTCTGTCTACTAATACAATAATTAATAGCTTGCTGTTTTATTTTTTTACTTTATTTTTTTTAATGTTTTTTATTTATTTCTAGGAGAGAGAGAGAGAGAGACAGCGTGAGCAGGGAAGGGTCAGAGAGAGAGGGAGTCACAGACTCTGAAACAGCCTCCAGGCTCTGAGCTGGCAGTCAGCACAGAGCCCCATGCGGGGCTCGAACCCACGAACCGCGAGATCATGACCTAAGCGAAAGTCGGACGCTTAACCGACTAAGCCACCCGGGCGCCCCAATATCTTGCTGTTTTAAATTGGGCACAGGTGACTCTAGTCTTGGGCCCCCAAAGCTATAACATTGTAACATATTTAAGAGCACACTCTCCAGGGCTCCTGGGTGGCTCAGTTGGTTGAATGTCTGACTTCAGCTCAGGTCATGATCTCAGGTTTGTAAGTTCGGGCCCCACGTCGGTCTCTGTGCTGACAAACAGCTTAGAGCCTGGAGCCTGCTTCAGGTTCTCTGTTTCCCTCTCTCTCTGCCCCTCCCCTGCTCATGCTTTTCCTCTCTCTGTCTCTCAAAACTAAAGAAATGTTTCAAAAAGTTAAAAAAAAAAAAAAAAGAACACACTCGCCAAGACAAGTAAGATGAGAGATAGAAAAGAGAAAATCTTCCGTGTAAGCCACATGTTATGCCACATAGGGATTTGCCCCTGTCCCCAGATGCCCCCTTTCTTCCTGGCTAATTCCTGGTATCTTTGGTGTTCTTTACTGCCAGATGCCATTATTTGAGACCATCTCAATCCATTAAATAGATAGTAATAAATTGGAATATTAGAAGAAAAGAGGTCAAGGTCTTGGTTCCTTTCCACCCAGGAGGCTCCTTGTTTTCTAAGAAAATTTGCATATGAAGAAGCATTGGGAAGGGCGGCCTTTGTCAAGCCACAAAATAAAGGGTTAGGGATGCTTGTGTTCTTACATTTACATAACTGAAAGCAGCCACTAGGGTGATTCTTCTCAAAAAAAAAAATGTGCTCTAAAGAGAAATTTTGTCTGTACTTAGGGTAGTCGCTGGCAATTTTTAAATTTGTTAAAATAAATGTCAAGTTCTACCTAAACAAGCAACACATCACACTTCTTTGTTCCACTCTCAGTGGTGAGGTGTTTTAATCACTTTGAATTACACCTTGCTTTTAGTTTCTTGAACCAACTAAATTGAACCCCCTACCCCATTTGCAGGGTATTAGTTGTAGGTTTATCTCAACAACCTAGGCTTAGAAATCTTTGAACCACCTGTAATTTTCTTTCGCCTGAGAATCTTCTAATCACTTATTTTCCTTTCTTACCTATCCAGACTTTGTGCCCTCATGTAAGTATCATACCAATTTCATCAGCTTGGATGTTATTTATTTTGCAGATGTTAGAAATAAGCCCATCAACCCAGTCAAAGGTGGGACACGGAGACTCGGAGTCCACTGAAATGAGGCTTTAATCAACGTTCTTGCCAAGAGTGTGTGTCTGATGGACAGGCACACTCAGGGCAGTTACAACAATTTATCCTCTGGCATGCAAGTCCCTCCCCTGGTTCCTCACTGGTTGAGTACTACAGAGATTACAGCCTTACCCAGAAGTCGCCTATGCCCATGTAAGGCAAAACGTAGTCTGATTGAAACAATGTACACTCCCTGAGGTGGGACAGAGACTTTTAGTAGCTCCTCCCTTTGTTCTTTGGCGTATGCTTATTGCAAAGCCCCTGAAAATAAGCCCGTGAAACTAAGCCCTTGAAAGGGAGAGGGGAAGAAGAACCAGGAAGTGAATTGTCTATGAGTTTGGGACTCCACTGGGCGAGGGGCGGGGGAGGGGTTCATACATATTTCCAATATGTTGTAAACCTATTGTTAATAAGACAGCACAGCTTTTATTTGGTATTTCTGAAAATGAATAATCTCCCTTACTTCCCAGATATTCTTCTCCTAGACAGCAGAGAGCTATTCTCTCTCTTCATTTCAAACCTACAGAATTGACGACCGTTACATTCTATAGATGTGTTTTTCATCACACAAGACATCTCTGTTAGTCTCCCAGTGTATAACATTCCTCTATTACTCCTTAAAAGTCTTTTGAGCAATCTTGAGTCTTCAGTCTTTGTTTGCTATTTCTTCACAACCTTTGGTATGCTACAATATACACATAATCACAAAAATTTCAAACACAATGGATGTGTAAAACATGGAAGTCTCTGCATGATCCCCCTCCCCCCACACACACACACATTTCCCAGAAATAACTATTGTTAATACATTGATATGTATCCCTCTGGGTATTTTCATATCATTGTTCTTTCAAAATATGCTCAGTTTTACTCTATTATTAAAGTTTATTCATCTTATAATATTTAGGTTGGTTAATCTGGTTAATTACTCATCTATGATCTTAATTAAGCTTTTTTGTTTTTCTTTTACACTAAACACTCCTTTCTCAGCAGCACATCACTCCTTCCACTTTTCAGTAACCCACCCTTCCCTCTCCTCCAACTCTCTGACTCACACCGAAGTTACATTGTTACAAATTCTATCCCTTCCCCAGGCAGAGTTGACTGGTCCAAAAGGAGTATATAACTTAAGTCAGGCCAGACATAACATCCCACCCTTGCTGGACTTCATCAATGGGTCTAGAGGTGGGCACCTGACTTAGAACTAACTCTTCCTTCCCTGGGATTACTTTAGCATAGGACCATGGGAGTTGGTGCTATTATGGTGGCAAGTCCTACAGTATGACAGTGACCTGTGGAGTTTTTGGCGGCCATGTCTACAATTTGGAGACAGTTTGCAGTGAGAGAGAATGAAGCAGACATGCAGAGCACAAATAAGAGACAGGGGAAGTTTTGAAGTCACTCAAATTCCCTATTCCTGAGACTTAGCTTCACTCTGGTCTTTTCTAAGTTCTTCCAATTAAAAGAGACTCTCAGGTAATTTCCCTCTTTTTGCTTACGCTAGGTCCCTAAATAACAAATTCTCTTTAGTTTAACGATACTCCCATTTCATCCCTACTGTCTCTGAAACATTTCTTTGTTTTAACAAAACAAAACATTTTGAAGTATGTCATTGAGGTTACCCAGAGTGTTCTGAACTTTATTTTCACCAATAGGTTCCTCAAAACTTGTAAATATGGTATGTTATTTCTTCAGGGAACACTCATGAAGCATTAACTGGATCAGACTTTCAGTACATTTTCCTTGTTACCAGTGAATGGATGAAAACATGCAGTGAGCAGAAACACAATCAGGATAATATCATGTTCTTTGAGTTAGAAATCACCAAGACTGGAGGCACTTGGATGGCTCAGTTGGTTGAGCTTCTGACTTTGGCTTAGGTCATGATCTCACGGTTTGTGAGTTTGAGCCCCACATTGGGCTTGCTGTTGTCAGTGTGGAGCCTACTTCTGATCCTCTATCCCCCTTTCTCTGCTCCTTCCTCTGCTCCCCCCCCATTTGTGCTTTCTCAAAAGTAAATAAACACTTTTTTTTTTTTTTAAAAAGGAAATCACCAAGACTGGGGTGCCTGGCTGGCTCATTTGGTGGAGCATGCAACTCTTGATCTCAGGATTGTGAGTACAAGCCCCACATTGGGTGTAGAGACTGCTGAAAAATAAAATCTTTAAAAGGAAAAAAGAAGGGTACCTGAGTGGCTCAGCCAGTTAAGCATTTGACTCTTGATTTCAGCTCAGGTCATGATCACATTTCATGGGTTCAAGCCATGTGTTGGGCTCTGCGCTGACAGTGCTTGGGATTCTCTGTTTCTCTCTCTTCCCCTCCCCTCCTCTCTCTCTCTCTCTCAAAATAAATAAAATAAACATTTTTAAAATTTTTTAAAAATTAAAAAAAGAAATCACCAAGACTGATTTAAGTAAGAGTCATGCAAACATAGTCCCTCATCTTATACAACTGTAATGTTCATAGTTTAAAGCACATTTTTTTATCAATACTATTCACAATCTCTTGATAAATTACATGGTGTATTAATTACGAGTATTCAAGCTAGTAATTCCATTTGGCAGGTTCTGACAGAGTTCCTTAACGTTAATTTCTTGAAAATTTTCTTGAAGCTGGCAAAGGGTCATAATTTTAAATCAGAAAAGATCACTAACCCTTATTAGTTACATATGACCAACAATATATAAGAGGATTTTTAGAGGTTCGATCTCTAGGACTGCAGGGGAGGGTTGGAGAAAAGTGTGATCTAGGAGGAATACAAAAGGGGTTGCAACAATATCTACAACTCTTAAAATTGTTTTATTAAGTAATCTTTATGCCCAATGTGGGGCTTAAACTCATGAATCCAAGATCAAGGGTCACATTTTCTACTAACTGAGCCACCAGGTGCCCCTGTGACACTTTATTTTAAAAATAAAACATCTGGGGAAAAAACAGCTGGTTAAAATTTGAGGAGGCTGGTTATTAAGAGTCTAACTCTAAGCTGGTGAGTCCCAGATATTATTTTTAGCTATTCGAATGTCACTGTGCTTGTTAATTTTGTGTGTCAACTTGACTAGGCTAAAGGACGCCCCAATAACTGGTAAGTCATTTTTTTGTCTGTGTGTATCCGTGAGGGTGTTTCTGGAAGGGATTAGCATTTGACTGATAGACTGAGTAAGATTGCCCAATGTGGTTGGGCATCATCCAATCCACAAAGGATCTGAATAGAGCAAATAGATGGAGGAAGGGTGAATTTTTTCTCTGTTTGAGTGGGGACATCTATCTTCTCCTGTCCTTGGACATCAGTGTTCCTGGCTCTCCAGTCTTTGTACTTACACTAGAGCTTACACCATTGGCTCTCCTGGTTCTCAGGCCTTCAGACTCAGACTAATTGTACCACTGGCTTTCCTGATTCTCTAGCCTGCAGACAACAGATTGTGAGTCTTCCTGGCTTCCATAATTGCATAAGCCAATTCCTATTCCTATAAGTCATGTGCACAGGATATGTATACAGATACATATCCTATAGTAGGATATTATTCTGTTTTGTTCTGTTTCTTTGGAGAACCCTAGTACAGTCATTTAGGGTCACTTAATGGGAAGGTCTTGTCCTAGCAGCCAGAGCTAGAATTTAGTCATGGGATTCGGAGACTATGGGGTCAGTTTGTTTAAATGCTGAGTTTTTTTAAATCTATTCTCAATCCAAAAAATAGCAGCAACATTATAAATAACATAAAGTATAATTTCAGGATTTTAGCATTTCCAAATATAGAAATGAGTAAGCCACCCATCTAAGTATAATGATAAAACACACTATTATCCTAAAAAGCAATAATAATCCTGTGGTTTGGGACATATGAGTTCGTTATACAGCAATTTAGAAAAAAAATGTGGAAATCACAGCTTAAGTTGCGAGATATATCACATTGCAATTTAATATTTTTCACCCTTTGATTTACATATTTAGCTTAATACACTTCCTCAGGGTTTTATGACAAATTATGCCATTATATCTTTTCCAATTTATTCATAAATTATGATTCAATCATGAACTTCTCCAGGCCTCTTCAATGGCTGGCACATACTTGAAACAAATATTTCATTTGAAATGTACTAAATATAGGTGTTCTACTTATATATCAAAGTACACCTGCCCAAAATTTCAAACTATTATCTACGTAGGTTGCTTGTTGCTTGTTGTACATTCTGGGGAGTACACTCTGACACAGAGCTGGGGACAGTGAGCCATTCGTTAAAGGCAAATCTCGGTGGGTCACCATTGTGTTGACAGTAGTTTATCCCCTGTGCTGCTCAGATCCACTTCTTTTTAAGTAACTTGTTTTTTCTAATTGAAACATAGTTGACACACATTACATTCGTTTCAGGTGTACAGACCCACTTCTTCACATATATTCGGGAACACCTCCTCCCAGAGCCCAGTGAACCTGTTTTCCAAGGGAAATTTGGAAGTGGGAGATACGTGGGAGGAATCGCAGATACCACCACAGCAGCTGACGTCAGGTCTGTAGCTGAGTCCCACCATTTCCTTTCCTCACTATCCACTTAAGATTCTCCTCACCCTTAGAGAGCACCTGTGGTGGTCTCAGTAGTTTGCCCCATGGTTTGGCCCAGGTCCTTATCCAATGAGTCTGGTTCCCAGGGTGCCATGCCTTCCTTTGTCCACGTGCCTTCAAAATTAGTCAAGGCAGCCCTAGGAGGCACTCAGGTGGATCTCCTGGGTACCAAGCATCTCCTCCCTGCCTCCACTGCCTGATAGCAGTTACACTTCTTCCTGTCTGGCAGGGTCAATGGATTCTGACAGAATGATGAATGCTCTTTTTGTCTGCCAAGTTGGAGCTTGACAGTGGCAGGAACTAGATCAGCCTTGGTGAGTGAGTTCATCTTTGGTGGGCCTTGTACAGCCTCCATTCACTGCCACCTGGGTGTTCTGTTCATGCATCCATTGCGCAACCGCTGAGGTAGCTCATGACAGAGGCTGGCCAGCATCAAGTGGCCAAGCCATTTTGGCTTCTTGGTAGTTTCGAGTCTCTTCCATGGTGGATGCTCTCTGGGGGACATTAACATGTGACGCAGGGACCCTCATACTTATATTCACAAATGTTTATCTACATGTTCTACCCCAGATCTGTTTGGCTCTAATCTTCTAGTATTTCTTTTTTCAGGCCCCTTTCTAAGAGGCTGAGCCATTGACCACTGATATGGGTTTTTATACATTCTATCCCTGGGCCACTTGTTTTCCACACAAATCAGAGGACCCAGTACCTCTGTGCTCATTGGAGGAATTTCATTCACCAGTGACTTTTATTTTTAAATTTTTATTTTATAATTATTTTAATGAAAAAAATTATTTTTAACATTTATATATTTTTGAGACAGAGAGACAGAACACGAGCTGGGGAGGGGCAGAGAGAGAGGGAGACACAGAATCTGAAGCAGGCTCCAGCCTCTGAGCTGTCAGAACTGAGCCCGATACAGGGCTTGAACCCACGGACCGTGAGATCGTGACCTGTGCCGAAGTCGGACACCCAACCAACAGAGGCACACAGGCGCCTCTATATTTATTTATTTTTGAGAGAGAGGGAGTGCTCGAGTTGGGGAGGGGCTGAGAGAGAGATGAGACAGAGGATCTGAAGCTGGCTCTGTGCTAAAAGCAGAGAGTCTGACGTGGGGCTCAAACTTATAAACAGTGAGATCATGACCTGAGCTGAAGTGGGATGCCTCATCAATGGACACTTGGACTGCTTGCATATCTTGGCTCTCGTAAGTAATGCTGCTATAAACATGGGGAATCCATGTATCCCTTTAAATTAGTGGTTTTGTATCCCCCCACCCCTTTTTTATGTGGGCTCTACACCCACATGGGGCTTGAACTCATGACCTGAGATCAAGAGTCACATGCTCTACCAATTGAGCCAGCTAGGCAAACCAGTGTTTTTGCATTCTTTAGGTAAACACCCCAGTAGTGGGATTGCTGGATCATAGGGTAATTCTATTTTTAACTTTTTGAGTAACCTCTGTACTGTCTTCCATAATGGCTGCACCAGTTTGTATGGCCACAAACAGTGCAAGAAGGTTCCTCTTTTTCCACATCCTCACCAACATCTGTTGTTTCCTGTGTTTTTTATTTTAGTCATTCCAACAGGTATGAGGTGATATCTCACTGTAGTTTTGATGTGTATTTATCTGGTGATAAGTGATGATGCGCATCTTTTCATGTGTCTATTTGTCATCTGTATGTCTTTGGAGAAATATTTATTCATGTCTTCTTCCCACTGTTTAATTGGATTATTTGTTTTTTAAGTGTTGAAGTTTACCAGTTTTTAAAAATATATTTTGGATACTAACCCTTTATCAAATATGTCATTTGCAAATATCTTCTCCCATTAAGTAGATTGCCTTTTAGCTCTGTGGATGGTTTTCTTTGCTGTGCAGAAGCTTTTTATTTTGATATAGTCCCAATAGTTTATTTTTGCTTTTGTTTCCCTTGCCTTCAGGGGATGTCTAGAAAAAAGTTACTATAGCTGGTGTCAGAGAAATTACTGTCTGTGCTCTCTTCCAGAATTTTTATGGATTCAGGCCTTACATTTAGGCCTTTAGTCCATTTTTAATTTATTCTTGTGTTTAGTGTAAGAAACTGGTCCAGTTTCATTCTTTTGCCTGTTGCTGTCCAGTTTTCCCAACACCATTTGTTGAAAAGACTGTCTTTTGCCCATTGGATATTCTTTCCAGCTTTGTTGAAGATTAATTGGCCATATAATTGTGGGTTTATTTCTGGACTTTCTATTCTTTTCTGTTGACCTATGTGTCTATTTTTGTGCCAGTACCTTATTGTTTTGATTCTATAGTAATACAACTTGAAGTCAGAAATTGTGATACTTCCAGTTTTGTTTTCTTTCTCAAGATTGCTTTGGCTATTTGGGTCTTTTGTGGTTCCATATAAATTATAGTATTGTTATTCTAGTTCTGTGAAAAATGCTTTTGGTATTTTGATTGCATTAAATGTGAAGATTGTTTCGGGTGGGATAGACATTTTAATAGTATTTGTTCTTCCAATCTATGAGCATGAAATGTCTTTCATTTCTTTGTGTCATCTTCAATTTCTTCCATCACTGTTTTATAGTTTCCAGAGTATAGGTCTTTCACCTCTTTGGTTAGGTTCATTCCTAGGTATCTTATTTCTGGCACTTACCAGTGTTTAAGGCCACACCCATGTGGGACTGCAGTGAACTTCTATTTTCAGCTTGCACCCACTTATTGAGTGGACCCAGCCATGACTCAAATTTAAGCTTTCCTCCTCCACCATGGGCAAGTACTCCCCTTGTATCAGGGATTAATGGCATGCCAGAAATTGTTTTTAAAAGGAGTAAAATTCTCTGCTGCAAATGTCATTGCCTTTCTCTGGAATCCCAGAGGCTTACATTGTGATTATCCTACTGCAGCTTGCCCAAAGTTCCACATGGCATCTTTTACCACTACTGATACTTCTAACATCATAGGTCTTTTAGTTCAGTGGTCCAAAGGGCAGGACTGTTTGCACCATAATCTGGTCCTCCTCTAGAACACTTTCTCCTCTGGGCCCTATTCAAAGCTAGCAGCCTTTATCACTTCATCCCAAAAGCAGAATATGCTGCCTTCGGAATCAGAAGAAGCATGTATCTGATGTTATGCTTTCTTTTTCGTTGCAGTGTGAGATGCAATAATTAGTCCCTTAGTTTGGATGAGATACCTTGGCATGCCACTGGCCATCGAACCCCTAAAAATTGTATCGACATGTCAGGCTCCTGAATCTTAGTAGGATTTATCTTCTACCATTTGGTGCTTACATGTCCTATCAAAATATCCAATGTGCTAGCCCATTTGCTCATCCAGTTTGATTAGAATGACGTCACTGATACAGCAGGTAAATGTGAGATTCTGCCAGATGTCCATTCAAGCCTCATGGGGCTATATTATGACAGAGGCATATAATATACTGTATTATAACATAGCCTGAGGGCAAAATTATAAATGTATATATCCTGTCCATGTAAATACAGTCTTTCTTCTTTCCAATCCACATTTTGGATATGGATGGAAAAGGAATTTCAGCAAATTAATGGATATATATGGTGTGCTGTGGCCATATTAATCTGCTATAGCAAAGATATGTTTGGTAGAGCAGCAGCAAATAGGGCTTCTAGTTAGTTGAGTTTCAAAGGTCTAATATGATTTTGGTGGGGGAGGGGAATCTATGCAGTTTTTAAATGAGCAAGACTTGCAGATTAAATCGAGATATATTGCAGACCACCATCTTTGCACCTTTTTGAGTTTTAGGAGCGGTAGTACCATTGTTCCCAGAAATATACTGCTTCTGGCTTATTATCTTAACTGGAGTCAGTGGGGAAAGAGGAGCCGTTTCAGAGGTTTTCACTTGTTCTTGACTACTATGAAATCTTTTCTCCCAAGAACCAAAATTCCGACTTCCAAGTATGACTATTCCAGTTATATATTCAAGGAATGGTAAAATAACCACCAGGTGGCTTTCTTAATACAGTGGATTTACTGCAAGCTAGACCCTAACCAGGAATTACTTGAATTCTGTATGCCCTCATTCTAAGAGAAGAGCCAAGATGATGTTTCAAGGCTCTGAGTATCAATGTAAAGTCAGACATGAGTCTAACAATATTAGAAATACTCAGGTATTACCTTTTCCAAGGTGTACAATTACCCGAATAAATGGCCATAGATCCATTTGAGGAAGAACTAGGAAAACCATTTCCCCATTATTGTACATGGTTCCTTTCTCTCGGGCATCCAACGTCTTCAGTCAATAGATTTGGAGTCTGAAAACTGTCACAGGTCCAGAAATTGGGCAAAAGATTGTGATGAGTATATTTATTTTGGTGAACACTGAGAAGCGTATACAATTGTTAAATCATTATATTGTACACCTGAAACTACTATAGTAGTGTATGTTAATCATAATTGGATTAAATAATTGTGATATTTTATCGATACAACTGCCTATTATTAGGCTTTCCTATTAGCCATCATAATTTTTTGACAGTACAAATCAAATAGTGCCCTTGTTGGCTGCTGTTTTACACCTAAAGACTTCATGTCTTATTAACTGTTAACAGAACTATAATTCTCAGGGACAGGCCCTATTGGCTGCTACACACTTTTTTAAAAGAAATTTAAGTCTTTTTTTTCTTTTAGTTTATTTTGAGACAGAGAAAGGCAGAGAGACAGAAAAAGCACAAGCAGGGGAGGGGCAGAGAGAAGGGGAGACAGAATCCCAAGCAGGGTCCACACCGTCAGTGCACAGCCCAATGCAGAGCTTGAACTCACAAACCGCGAGATCATGACCTGCGCTGAGATCAAGAGTCAGATGCTTAACAGACTGTGCCACCCAGGTGCCCCTAAACACTTTTCAGTTATCACAAATATTCTTGTCAATCCTTATTGATTCAAAGATTATCTAGATGAAGATCTTACAAGTGTTTATTACACCGTTTCAACATTTTGTAAACTTAAAGATTTCTAAAATAAAAAGTAGGGTAGAAACCAGTGATAAAAATTATTAACATTATATTCTCTTAATTATTTTTAGCACTCATTGCTGATGAGCTTGTGTGACCTGCCATGTCAACATAACACTTTTGGAGAGCAGTGTGAATTCCAATATGTATAAAGAGTAAACGTTTTGTTTATATTGTATACACTGTTCAATTCCATTGCTGAAAATTCATCCTGAAAGAATCATCTAAAGTATGAAAAAAAAACCATTCTCATGAACGTATGTATTATTCATAGTAGGAGAAAAGTGGAAATAACCTGAATGTATAACTGTGGGGAATTGGGTAAGAGAATTGTAATATACCTACTCAGTGGAATATTCTGAAGCCACTAGTGTTACCAATGTTGTGATGCACTAAGGATGACAGTATTACTTACACAGTATTTCTGGCCAAAATGCAGAAACCCAAAAATGTTGTATCCACATAAAAAGATCACAACAACCTTATCAGCTCAGCACTGAGTGTCAAATTGTGGTAAGAAAACAATCCAATAAACCCAATTAAGGGATATTCTTCAAACCTACTGTCCTTTATTTTTTAGAGTATCAATGTCTCAAAAGGCAAAGAAAAACTGAGACATTGTTCCAGATTAAAGAAACCTGAAGGGACATCACAACTAATGTAATGCATGATCCTGGATGGGGCTGGGGTCGGGGGGGATGGGGAACAATTCTATGAAAGTAATTATTGGAAGAATTGGCAAAACTCAAATATCAATTATATGTTTTAGATAAAAGTATTGAATCAATATTACATTTCCTGATTACATTAATTATATGGCTCTGTAAGAAAATGTCTTTATACTTAGAGGGAATGTGCTGAACTATTTAGAGGTTATTATATCTGCATCATGTTTTTGAATGGCTCAGAAATAATGAAAGATTGAAAACCAAGCAACATGTTAATGATTGGTGAATTTAGAAAGATTTGTGGGAGTTTACTGTTGCAACGATTCTGTAAGTTTGATAATTTTTCAAAATAAAACGTTTAAAAATGTTCTCCAGTCTGTAACCAATGTTGAATTTGAAAAATTTGCAATAAAATAACATGTGAAAAAATGCCCAGTTCGAAATTGTATGTGCCCTACAATGGTCAAAGCATAAAGTGTTGGTATGTTGGATATACGGGAGTATTAGAAGAGGTTTTCCTTAAAAATATTTTTCTTTTACATTGTTTGTTATATTGTATTTAAAATGAAACCATTACATAAGAAGAAATGCATTTCAAAAATCAGCAAGGGGAAGAACAATAAGAAATAACAAGAATAACAAAATAATTATTAAAGTTCCACTTCTGCTCCACGGTTTCTTAACCATTTTGAAAAAAACATTTTTAGTTTATAGATTCAAAGCAAATTAAGCTGTTGTTCCAACCCTATAGTGGGTTTAAAACCCAGCTCTAAATTAAAAAACAAATAATAATAAAACAAAGTCAGCTTTGGGTGTGGGTGTGATTTCTTTTTTTTAATGAGCTAAGCACCGGCCTTTTAAGTAAGGTTATCTTCTATCAGATATCTATCTGATTTAGTCTCCCAAAACAGCAGCATAATTCCAAGTGTCTTTATAGTACATTAAATACCTTTAGCCCCTAGGCAGGTTCAGAAAATAGCATGAATTTCCTATATTAAACATTCTCTTTTCAGCTTAAGAAACAAAACAAAGAGCTTTATTGTGGTATAGTTGACATAGAATGTAACGTTGCTTTTTAAGACAAAAAAATAAAATAAACAAAAGTAATAAGCTAAAATATTTAAAAGCTTTCACTCAAATACATCAGTCCAGTATTGTTGATTGCTCTGCCTTTCAAGTACTAAATTTAGCCAATTTTTTGTAATTAACAAAACTAATTTCCCCATTGGCTTTTTAATTTTAATAATGGTTGTTGATATTTTCCTATATATTTCTAAAAATCTCTCTCAGAATGTAAAAATTAAGCTTTATTAAGATGATGTGACTGTGTTTACCCATCTTGCCATTTTACTTTATTATAAAATGTAATAGTTACCACATTTAACTTTCATCTGAATAAATTCTCTCTACTTATCAGAGGTGTGTGGGAGGAAGCATATAAGGATATAAGAAACAATTTTTAAACAAGGTCAGATCATTTTTTTTAAGGTGCCATTTCCATAAATTGTCTGACAAACTAACAATTGATTTCATAAGTTTGCTCAAAAATGGTATTTTGTCATTTCCCAGAAGTCAGTTTTTACAAGATAAATATACCCAGTCTGCTAATATGCATATCTGGATCAAATCCTCCCCCCTTCCTAAAACCTGATAATCTCAGGTCCTGATATGATGAAGTACAGACACTTGTTTCCTAATTTTCCATTTCAGAGCTCAGAATGCTGTTGGTTAGTTTGCACTAAATGCATCCACAGGGCTGGCAAAAGTTCTTCCCAAATAGCGTGTCTTTTATAGTGATTTGTCATTTTTTCCCCAGAGACAAATGGCACTCTGAGTATTAGCATTATATTATAATTTATATTAATAAAACAATAATCATGGTTTTACATTAGCTACTTGAAACCCACAGGATCATATCAGAATTTTTAGTACATCTCATGTTTTTAAGCAATGTCCTGAATGAGGACTGGTATCAAACTCTGAAATTAAAGAGTTTAGAAGTAGATAAATCAAAAATTCCTAATTCATAGCTCTCTGAAGATTCAGTTGGAATAGAAAGGCACATGGCAAGTCCTGAAGAAGGCTAATTAGCCATTGAGACAAGGTCTTCAGATTGACATTTCCTCAGAGAATCATTACAGTCCAAAGACACAGAGAAAATCCAGCCCACAGGGGTAGCTTTCCACTTGCCAAGCTCAGAAAACGTAAGTATAAAAAGCTAAAAAACTTCATACTGTTTAACAAAAAAAAAGGACTGTGCGGTGCTCGGCTGTCCCAGTTGGTAGAGCAAGTAATTCTTGACCTCGGGGTCATGAATTCAAGTCCCATGTTGGATGTAAAGCTTACTTTTAAAACATTTTTTGAAAAATGGACTCTGAGCTGGGGCACCTGGGGGGCTCAGTCGGTTAAGCTTCCAACTCTTATTTCAGTTCAGGTCATGATCTCACAGTTGGTGAGTTCAGTTTAGAAGTTCAAGCCCCATGTTGGGATCTGTGCTGACAGCATGGAGCCTGCTTGGGATTCTCTCACTCTCCCTCCCTCTCTCTCTCTCTCTCTCTCTCATTCCCTGACTCACTCTCTCTCTCTCTCTCTCTCTCAAAAATAAACATTTTTAGGGGCGCCTGTGTGGCTCAGGTTAAGCGCTAAGCAGTTAAGCTTAATTTGTACTAAATGCATCCACAGGGCTGGTTAAGCGTCTGACTTCGGCTCAGGTCATGATCTCTCAGTTCGAGTGAGTTCGAGCCCCGCGTCAGGCTCTGTGCTGGAGCCTGGAGCCTGGAGCTTGGAGCCTGCTTCAGATTCTGTGTCTCCCTCTCTTTCTGTGCCTCTCACCTGCTCGCACTCTGTCTCTCTGCCTCTCAAAAATGAATGTTAAAAATTAAAAAAAAAAAGAAAGAAAAAATAAACATTTGTAGAAAAATGGACTCTGAGTAATATAACAGTTATGGATCATGTTTCCATATCAGCCCTGCATACATACAAATCAATATGGGAATATATGTTTATACATATGTGTATGACTGTGAACCTGGAATCAAAACAAGGTGAATTAGTTGTATAGTTGGTGTCCTCAAGAAACCATTTCCAATGAGGTACAATGGACAAGAGATGTTTTTGCACCAGAGCACCTTATCCACAGAATAATGCTAGGGTCAGATCACCAAGTATTGTGATTCTAGATTTCTCTTTTATAGATGGCAAGCAGGCCATCTGCCACCCATTAATATATTTCTGTCTTTAGACAAATTCAATGCAGGCATCTACTCAGAATGAAAATTCAGTCATGCCTCCCTGGGAGTTCCACTTAAATCTCTGAATTTTGAGTGTTCAAAATTCTGTAGGTTATTTCTAAATACTATTGATCTCATCCCATATGTTTAAATTTTTTCCTAATTTCAGTTTTAAAAGGTAAATTAAGTTCATTTGGGAACGACTTTATTTTTGTCCAACATACTGCTTACAATTTTTTTCACATACTCTTTGCAGATGATTTCTTTCCCTTTGTTTCAATGATCTCACTAACTAGGTGGTCCAGTCACAATCTAGTCAATATTATACAGTGTTAAGAGTCTTGAAGACCAAACTGTGTTCTTGGGAAAGTTATTTAACCTTAGTTTCCTTATCTATCTCAGAACATTGAACATAATATGAGGTTATAATCATGGAAAGTAAACAGCACAATGTGGTACTTGGCATATCACAATTTTTCTATTACATTATTAGTTTTCAGGCTAGAAATTTATGTGGTTTTTAAAATTAGATTTGAATTTTCCCAAATATTTGTTAGGAATTTACCTACAAATCATCAAGAAGCTAATATTTTACTAGTGGAGACAACTTGCAATTAATTAAACAATGTTTAATATGATATTGGGTTTAGAGCTAGGGTAATGACGTGGTCTGAAGAAAAAGCAAGAAAGGTAAGGAGATGAGTAATGAGTATACTAACTCAGGGTGGTCAAGGAGGTCTATCAGGAGATGGCTGTAGAACAGACCTGAGTGAAACGGGGGAAGGAACTAGGTGACAGGTTCATTCATTAGATGAGTGTTTGTTATGGTGCTTGTTAGCTGCATCCTTTTGGTTCTTAGTCACACTTCTTTCTATGGGTACTGAACTATTTATATTTCTATGACTTAGGAGGCCAAGCAGATTTTACAGTCCAGGAAGGAAGTGCCTGGGCTTCCCATGTGCTTTAAATATCTGCTAGTGATTACAAATTTCCCATGACTGACTTAGTACTTCTTGAATGGTTTGTCAGTTCTGTAAATGAATTTAATATTAGAAGTCCTTTGAAGAGGAGCAAGCATTTGGAAGAACCTAACAGAAGAAAGCAGCTATGATATGGAGGAAAGAATCTTGAGTCAAGAGAATTGGGTTTGAATGCCAGGTCACCACTGACTGTGTGGACTTGCATATGTCCCCTAACTGTACTGCATTTGTTTCTTTATCTCTAAAATGGGGATGATAATGTTTAAATCACATAGTTGTTGTAAAGGTCGAATGAAATAATTGATATGAAAAACACTTAGTATGCAATAGGAAATCAGTAAATGATACTTGATTTTGAAATTTTGGAGTATCCTTAAAGATAATGGTCTGCAGTGTGTCTTCTGCATAAAATAAGTCTTAGGATATTACACTAAATTTAAAAAGTAGAAATAAGAGATTTATGTAACTATAATATTACCTCATGATAATTGTAGTTAACATTGAGCTCCCACCATGTTCTAAGAACTATTCTAAGCATGTTACATGGATTAACTCATTTATTTCTCACACCGACCAAACAAGATAAGTACTATTATTTTGCCCATCTAACTCATGACAAAAATGAGGCACAAAGATGGGGCTCCTGGCTGATTCAGTCGGTAGAACACGTGACTCTTAATCTCAGGACATGAGTTCAAGCCTTGCATTGGGTGTGGAGCCCACATAAAAAAGTAAAAAATGAAGCACAAAGAGACTAATTAATCTGCATACTGTCATACAGTAAGTGGTAGAATTGAGATAACAAATGCAATAATTAAAAGATTACTTACCCCGTCCCAAGCCATCACCTAGGACTTTCCATTAAAAAAATTAAGCTTTTTTATTTTTTAAAGTTTATTTATCTTGAGACACAAAGAGAGGGAGAGAGAGAGAGAGAAAGAGAGAGAGCAGGGGGTGTGCAGGGGCTGTGCAAAGGGAGTGAGAGAATCCCCATGCTAATGGCGCAGAGCCTGAACCCAGGAACTGGGAGATGGTGCCAAAATCAAGAGTCGGATGCTTAACTGATGGAGCCACCCAGGCAGCCCCACCTAGGTCTTTCCTAAAGAAACATATCTGCAGAAATTGACAGTAACAAAAAAATTGAACTTAAGGCATGACCAAGTTTAAAGAGAGTGGGTAAGGTAAAAAAAAAAAAAAAAAAAAAAAAAAAACTCAGTGCTAATGTTAATTAAAGGTTGCTTTAGATTATATCTAAAGTGAATAGCCCACACTGTAATATTAAGGATCATTTACTTTATTATGTAATTTCGTATCTTCTTTCTGAAGATCTACTCATTTTAAGAAAAACAGTTGCTTAATACTGATCAGAGACTAAGAAAGTCACCTAAGAAGAACAGATCATCTAAAATTCCAAGGACTTTTTAAAAAAATACTAGAGTACAGCAATAATATTTTGAGGGATTGATTGTAACAGATGTGATCAGTTTCAGCCATAGTTGAACAACACCCAGCAAAACAATGACTCTGGTTATCTAGAAACTGAAAATTCCAATGACAAAGAGGTAAATAAATTATAAAAACAACCTATGTGTTCTACCAAATTATTTAAAATCTTTTACCATGAGTTAAATCTATAAAAGCTAGAATATACCAGCTTGAGGAATATATTATATAGCGAAAAGATCATGACTATTTATGCATGCTAAATGATAACCAATCATCCCAGGCTTACAAATAATAGTTACCATGATACTATACTGAACCATTAGTTATATATTAACTAACTAAATGAAGTAGAATATATTTCCATTCCATATCCCATTTCATATATCTTTTTATTGTCCTTTTCCTTAAGAATAAGCACGAATATGGTACTAAGATGACAAACGTAATTTTTTGTAGATTAATAGAAAAATAAAGTATAACATTCCTACTCTCCATATTTCAAATTGGCAAAAACAAAACGACATAAACACATAGATAAAAACTTAACTACCAAATCTTTGATATGGTAGAATATAATGGTGATATTAGGCAGAGACCCATCAATGTGCCATAAAAACCTATGCAAGGAAGTGTATACAAAAAGGAGAGAAATCAAGCTACAAAGAACAGAAGCATACACAAGTATTATAGAAGTATTAGGATGACTGACAAAAGTGGGTAGCTTTTTAATCAAAAGTTAATAAAATAGAAGCTATCATTAAAAAAAAGTTTTAAGAACATCATCACTGTCTTTCAGTCCCATAGGGAAACTGAAATGTCCTTATTTCTTTGCTATTATCTAGAAGCACTGTGGAAATACATCGATGTTATCACCACAAAGATAACCAGATACTACAAGAAGATACCACTGAGATCAACTGTAATTAGTTTGAATAGCTTAACAGTAGATAGTCTTTGTAAGTAGAATTCATTCACTTTTACTATTTTTTTTTTTAGAATTCCATCTACTTTTAAACCTACTAGAGCCAAGCATACTGGAAAAAAGCTTTCATTAATCAGCTCTGACATCCAGGGAAACCAAAACATAGGAACAGGCAATGGTTTTGAGTTCTTGTACAGTCTCAATTATGTGTTAGTCAACTCAAGCAACCATTATGTACTCAACAATAGGTATGACACAGGGCTGGACATCAGCAACACTATAAGCAGGCAGGCACAGGCAGCCTACTTCTACTGACTTTTCTAGTGTTAACATTCTTAAGAAATATGGAAAATAGTAATATGTCTTCCTCACTAGAACTTTATCGTAGTGCTCTACTAGATTTATCTTTTATTAACAAGCCTGTGCAGAATAACACTGTCTTAAGAAATAACAACATAGCGTCTTAGAGGAAAAAGAAATGTAGGATGCCAGTGTGGGGATAACCTTCCAATTGCCAACGATTGTTGTGAATATAACGATATTTTTCCGAACATTAAAGCCTCTGTCGTAGGTAGCTTCAGTAAGAAAAAAGTTGACTTGAAACTTTAAAATATCATTGGTGTACATGACAATGTGACGAAGTAAACAAAAGAAAAATTTTAAACATTGTTTTAAAAAACATCAGGGGAGAAGCACGAGGTTGCTTATTATGAAGCACTTACAGAGTCGGATGCATTTTCAAAGCTGGTTACAATCATTACCACAGCACTCCCTTGTGAGGTAAGTGTATTATCATCTGTGGTTCATAAATGAAAAAGCTGAGGCACTGAATCACTTGCCTAAGGAGAATGAGTCAACGTCAAGAGTCATAGTTGACCGACCTAACTTCTGACGGTCAGTCCAGGGCTTAGTCAGCGGGGGCCGGAGTGGCTTCCCTGGCTGGCGCCTGGACTTAGGCTGTTTCCGTTCACGCTGAAGTGGAACCGAGAACACAGAACTTTCAAATAATTTTTCCTTGTACTCAAGATTGAGCCCTGAGGTCTTATCTCAGGACTTGGGACAGGAAAAGCTGTCGGGTGCCCTCCCCCTCCCCCAACCTGTGGCAAGTGGGTACTGTGGGCGGTTCTGCCACCCCCTTTCGCAGTGATGGCAATGAGTGACCACCAGCGTTAGCAGAGCCGGGGGACGGGGGAGGGTGGATTGCTTTAAACAAGGACTCGCCATCGCCGCCTCTTTCTGCAAAGCGAAAGAAAATGGTGGGAAGTCAAACAAAATTTAAATAAACAGACGACTCGTCCTAGGACCTCGACTAAGCAAATGAAGCCTCGCTGTGCGTGCTGAGCCTGCAGTTCCCAACTTTCCGGGGAAGATGGGAGGACAGGGCAACAAAGGGCACGGCAGGCATGTCTGGCAGTAGACGCTACAGCAGCTATCCAGGCGGAAGAGCACAGGACTGAACACCAACCTCCAGCACGCTAGGGTCCGCCGCCGAGAACCGTGCACCCTGCCCACCAACCACGTGACAAGCCCCCTCCCCCCCTTTTCTTTAAACTTCTTTACCCTTAAAAAAAAAAGAGAGGGAGCCAGAGAGTGAGCGAGAGACTCCACTTCCCAGAAGCCTCTTGTTACCCACGCAGCCGCAGTCTTGCGCAGGCGCCGCCAGGGCCAAACGGACACGTCCGTCACGTGAACAGTAGCCGGCCAATCCGGTTTGAATCTCATTTTTTTCCTCTCACCCCTCCCTTCAGGAGCGGTTGTGCGATCAGATCGATCTAAGATGGCGACTGTGGAACCGGTGAGTATTGCCTTTGGCCCCCACCCCCACCGGTCCCCGCGCTCCGTCCCCCTTCGGACTGGGGGACCCCGCGGGACTGCGTTCCCGGCGCGCACGCTACCTCTTGCTGCCCCCTCCCCCTCTTCTTGGGTCTGACCTCTCCGCGGGCAACTGGGGACGCCCCGGCGGCTGGTCGCGGCGGCGTGTAGCGCACACGTTCCGGTGGGGGCCCAAGAGCCGGGGGAGAGGGGTGGGGGAGGGGCGGCACGGCGCCTCCGGTGAAGCCGCGAGGTGGTCTCTAAGGGTGGAGGGGGATCGGGGCCCTGGGCTAGGTGTGTGAGGTTTGTGTCTTGGCGATAGAAGGGTGCAGGACTGGCCCCGAGCGGGCGCTGGGATCCGCAGGGAGGGTGGGCGGCGAGCCGGCCTGGAATGAGATGGAGGAGGGAGGGAGCCCCGGGGTAGAATCACCCTCCCTCTTTCCCTCCCGAGCTCCAGCCTGGGGGTTCGGGTGCGAGACGCACGCGGGTTTCCTGTAGACCGGTGGGCCAGGGAGCCGGTGGGCGCGCGTTGCCGAAGGGTGGGTTGGGCGGGAGTGGTGCCGCCGCACGCGCGGAGAAGCTTCGACCTCGTCGTGGGGAGCCGAGAGGGGCAAGCGCATGTTACTCCAACGCGCTCAAGAGTTGCCGGGGTTGGCGGCAGGGGAGGCGAGAAAGGTTTGGGGCGGGGAGGGAAACCTCGTGTAGCGCGGTAAAGCTCCCAGAGTAGGAAGAAGGGTGTTGGTGGTGAGAAACGGGGATCACATTGTCCTCTCCCCTCCATGCTTGATACTGGGCTGTCATGGAGGAGGGAAGGGGAGGAGCGAGGCCTACTGATCGCTGCTGCTGGTCTAGTTGCCGGCGGGACCTGCTGCATTTCACACGCGCCTGTCTCCATTCATTCATCCTTTTCGCGCAGTGCGCACGTCTCCGAGAATGCGGTTGGCTCTTGATCCGTCTGCTCTTCCGAGCCTTTATCGCCTGAAAGATTTCTAAGGCACAGTTTATTGGAAATAGACACTTAACTCTAAAAATTGGTTTTACATACTTTTTTTTTTTTTCTTTACTCGTCCTACCGGCTTTCTTTTCAGTTTAGGCACCATCTTAAACTTAGTTGAAGCAAGCCGATCCCAGTAATTTGGTAGTTACCGCCCAAAAGAAGAGGATATCTTTGTCATAGTTTGGGTTTGCCGGCACTGGGTCACTGAAACTTAAAAGACTTGGGCTGCTGTTTTAGGAATGTCACATTTCACATCTAAGTGAAATTGTTTTAGAGGCATAATACGGAGTATTTTAAGTAGAAGACCTTTGACACCCTGTAACCAGTTCTACACCTTGTTGCCAGGGTTATTATTATTATTTTTTTAAAATTTTTTTTGGTATCTAATGGAAGTTTGTGACTTTTGATGACTTAACCAGTTTGCTTTGACTATTTAGAGACTTTTATAGCTAGCTCAAAATTAGCCATGGAAAGGCTTATAGAATACAAAAAGACTTATTTTTCATTACATTGGTGTAAACTATCTGTAGCTTGTTGCCAGAATTTAAGGCAGTTCTTCTGTTTGCTTATTTGTTTTTTATCGGTACCAGTTTTCATTTATGTTTCTGAAAATTAGGTTGGCTGCAAAACTGTCTCTTAATTTCCTGATACAGTTAACTCACTTTGGACCATTCATGTTACAGATAAAGATATAGGATGAATATGAAAATATTCCCTTTTAACAAGTTTCCATGTTCACTTTTTAAAACTGGATCTGCTTTCCTACCCACTGTAACCGGCATTAAAAAGCATTACAGCTGATAATAGGAACAAGGTTAACATCTCTAAGCTGTAAAATAATGTATTCTGTGAAGTTTACCAGTAATATTTCAGTCTTTTGGATTTTGCAGAGCTACGTAGTTTTGTTTCAAGAGCACAGAACAGAACTACAAAGTGTTGAAGGACTATTTTGAGTCAGTAAATATTTATAGCCTCTGTTATGTTTAGGAGGTTATACCAAATGTTCTTTAGAATACAGAGTTATGTAAAATGTGATTTTTATACCTTGTTCAGTGTAAACTCTTAAGGAACCTAATTCCCAGTGATGCAGTCAATGATAATGGTATACTATTCATTCTGGTGCTGACCCAGGGAAATTTGGATACTGCATTTAAATTTGGGGAGTAGGGAACCTAAAAACCTGAAGTGTGTAAAATGGAGAAAGACAGTAGTAGTTTGAGGATGTTTGTAAAGTAGACTGAAGTATTCATTTTTAGTAAGAATGGTGAAGTTTTAGTACTTATTTTTTATTAAAAAAGTTTTTTAATGTTTATTTTTAAGAAAGCACGAATGGAGGAGGGGCAGAAAGAGGGAGGCACAGAATCTGAAGCAGGCTCCAGGCTCTCAGCCGTCAGCACAGAGCCCGATGTGGAGCTTGAACCCACAAATCGTGAAATCATGACCTTAGTTGAAGTCAGTCGCTTAACCAGCTGAGCTACCTAGGCACCCCAAATTTTTAGTACTTCTAATGCACCCTTTTCACAGGTTTGTCTTTTAGAATTCTTTGACAATTTTAAATAGTGGGTGGAATTTTTTTTAAAAGCAGCCTATTAGTATTGATTAAAATTGAGGTATTCCTGCTGAAGCTTCCAGAAACCGTTTTTGTTCATTGCTGCTTTAGCCAGTGAGTTCCTTATTGCTTTTCAGTTGGGCATAATCATAAGCACTTAAAGAATCATGGGCTTTTCCTGCTTGTCCCACCTTTCATAGGCTTTGGGGAATTTTTATCTATGGAAATTAACATAAAATAGTCATTTTCAGTTTGATATTTGATTTTAATCAGGTGTGTCTAAGACATCTGTTATATTAAGATGTGGCTTACAAATATCAAATTTGTTGAGAAGCTTGATGGGGCAAATTAATGGAAGCATTTTACCTCTTTACAGGTAATATGGCAAAATTTTGAACATTGGGATCAACATTCCAAAGCATTCGTACTATCTTCTGGCACTGGAATTGTGGCTAGGTCAAAATTAGACTCAATATTAGTCATGAAGATGGCAAGCAGTTTCCCCAGGCCATCTTGCTTACAGTGGGTTATGTTTCTTTGTAGCTTTATTTTCATTCTTAATTTTGGGCTATTTTTTGACTTGTAGTTCTTTTTAAGATAAGAGGTTTTTTGTTTTGTTTTTGTTTTAGTTAAAAGGGCATATAGTTTTACATGTTTTTTACATTTCATCTCTTGGATTTTTAGAACCACATTAATTTTATAAGTGGAATTAACTTGGACAGCTAATCCAGTACTTCCATTTTTATCCTTCAGAAACTTGTTTTGTACTACAGAGTTTGTTTAAAGTAAATAAGGCTCACACGTGTATTGACTAATATGTTGGATATAATTTAGTGTTTTTGGTTAATCAGAGACTTGATTGGGACAAGCAGACCTTGCAAATTAATATACTTTTTAAAAATATTTATTTTTGAGAGAGTGCGTGATCATGTGTGAGGGAGGGACAGAGAAGAGACAGAAGCAGGTCCTGGACCCTCAGTGCAGAGCCTGATGTGGGGCTTGAGCTCATGAATTGTGAGATCATGACGTGAGCCAAAGTTGGTTGCTTAACTAACTGAGCCACCCAGGTGTCCCCTATACGTATTTTTGCCTAAGTGAAAAAACCTAGTACATGTATCAGAGGTCATTCATAAACCAAATAAATTTGGTTCTGGTGTTTTATATTTCAAATTTCACTTTATTTTATAGTTTGAATTAATAACTGTGCATAATTATATGACTTAGAGAAATCCAGTTTAGAAGGCAGACATAGTTTATACACAGAAGTTGCAGAGAATACAATGTTAAACAAATTAGGTAAGCCTAATCCAATTTAGACAGCAGAGTCTAGGCAAAATTTAAAAAATATATTGTTTAAGGTTAAAAATGTAAAAGTACCTGGATGCAACAAGTACCTTGTGAGGTGGTTATGCTAGCAGTGGCAATTTCTACTTTTCAGTCTCTGCGACTGCTGGAAATTTCCTAGTTTTTCTGTTACCTGTGAGTTTTTCCATCTTTGTAATAGAGACTTTCTGGAGAAATGAAAATAAGCATGGGTTATAGTCTGATTTTAATATGAGTGACCTTGACTGAAATTTCTAAGTCTAGTTGATAAAATGGGAATTAGAAGATATCTTACAGTGATTTTGATTTTCAAATACAGTATTCAGAGATGACAACTTGTCAGTTATGAAGAACTGGATAAAGTTAATACTCCATGAATGTGTTGCATGCAGGTGTATTCATGGATACATACATACTCACCTTTTCCTCTCTTTGCTAAGAAATTCACATAGCAATTATCAACCCTTGGCCATTAGCAAGAAATGGAAAGCTTATGATCTACAAACCTCAGATACTCTTCTCACTCCTATCCCTGTCATAAAAATCACTAGTGTTCCTTCAAAAGTTCCTATTTGTGTTTGGAGAAAAAAGAAAGGATCACTTTTGACTTTCAGGTATGTGGGAATGTGTTGGGTAAATACGGTTTTTTCCCAGTTGGAACTTTTGATACATTATTCCATAGAAACAATGAGAAGCTGTAATTTAGTTACATTGTTCAGTAAGTTTCTGACTTATTGAATGCTGACAGATGTAACTAGCATTGAATTTCCAGGGATATGGATTTAGAGTGCTGAGCAACTGACAATAAAAATGACCTATAAACGCAACCTATTTTTAAGAGTGATTTTTAATGTAGGCAGGTTTTTATTTCTTAATAATAGCTAACATATAGCACTAATGTGTGTCAGGCTTTGCATATATTAATTCATTTAATCTTACAGCAGCCGTATGAGGTAGGTATTGTTAATTCAGATGAGGAAACCAAGGCACAGAGAGATTAGGTAACTTTGTGTGACTAACTTGCTGAAAATCTCACAGCTAATAAATGGTGGGGTGGAGTTCAAACTAAAGCAGCCAGATTCCAGAGTATGTGTTCTTAACTGTGACACTGTCTTTCCATGTTGTGTTTTCCTTATGTGACCTGGGAAAATTAATTTGATGAACTTACTAGATATTATGCTGCAGCTGTAAAAGAAAACGTGTGGACATTTTAGGCTCTGTTCTGGAGTGTTTGATAACTGATGACAAGTACAGAATCGTAAGAAAATAGCACTGTGGTATCTGAATTCAAGGACTAAACAAGTAGTTATACATAAGGTTATATTTTAGTAACTGGTCTGGAATACCTTGGATAGATTTCTAAAGAAAGCGAATGGACATTTCCCTCCTCCTCCTTTTCATTTGATTACTGGACCTTGTCAATTCAAATGATTTGCCATTTAAAATGTTTTGGTAGTGAAAACAGTATTAGTACGTTTTTAACAATTTGTGAATATGGAATTTGCTCTTTACTTTTGTACTGTTACAATTTTGGTGAAAGGACTGGCCGAGAGATAAGCAGTGTTTTGAAAAACTTTGAATATATGTTGCTAATTTTAAAAGCTAAATTCTTTGAGGATGGAAATAAGACCATAAGATTTCTCTGAAACTCATGCCCTTGCAGTAATTGCTAAAGACTTTACTTTTATTAGATTTTTTTTTGACATTTATTCATTTTTGAGAGACAGAGCATGAGTTGGGGGAGGGGCAGAGAGACTGAGACAGAATCCGAAGCAAGCTTCAGGCTCTGAGCTGTTAGCGTAGAGCCCTGCGGTGGGGCTCAAACTCATGGACTATGAGATCATGACCCAAGCTGAAGTCCGATGCTTAACCGACTGAGCCACCCAGGCGCCCCTATTTTAATTTATTTTAAAGAGAGCTCAAGCACAAGCAGGGGAGGTGCGGAGGGAAAGGAGGAGAGAGAGAATCTCAACCAGGCTCCATACTCGTTGTGGAGCCGATTGAGGGCTTTATCTCACAACCCTGAGATCAGGACCTGAGCCAAAATCTGGGAGTGGGAGTGGGATGGATGGGCACTGCATCGACCGAGCCACCCAGATGTCCCTACAATAATTATGGAGCTAAAAGATCTATTTGCATGTTCTATTTTAAACATGTTACTATAAAGTGCTGTACAGAAATTTAAGTATAATCTTTCTGTACCCTGCTTAATTTAGTGGCACTCAGTAAGATTTTTATATTTATGTGAATTAATGTTAGTGTTACTATGAAGAATTTTTACGGGGTTTTACATGGTCATCCTAAGTAGCCACAAAGTCCAGTAACTTCCAAGTATTACCTAAGGAAAGAAAATTTAATATTTTATTTTTTATTTTTTGTTAAATGTTTTCTTTATCTCTGAGAGAGAGACAGCGTGAGCAGGGGAGGGTCAGAGAGAGAGGAAGATACAGAATCCGAAGGAGGCTCCAGGCTCTGAGCTAGCTGTCAGCACAGAGCCTGATGCAGGGCTCGAACCCACGAACCGTGAGATCATGACCTGAGCCAAAGTCGGACGCTTAACGGACTGAGTCACCCAGGTGCCCCTAAAAAAAGGTTTTTTTTAATGTTTATTTTTGAGACAGAGAGAGAAAATATGTGAGTGGGGGAGGGGCAGAGAGAGAGGGAGACAGAATTGGAAGCAGGCTCCAGGCTCTGAGCTGTCAGCACAGAGCCCAGCACAGGTCTCAAACTCACAAACCAGGTGATAATGACCTGAGCTGAAGTCAGATGCTTAACTGACTGAGCCACCTAGGCACCCCAGAATGATGTTTTTATATACATTAAGGAAAAATTTAAAAAAAATAAATGTATTAAGGAAAATATGTAGAATTATGGAGGAAACTGATTATATTGAATTACAGTAAGATTGAGTTAAAATGAAACATTAAGGATGATGCCTGGCACAGGCTTAGTCCTTTCTTTTTTATTGTGGAAAACCTATCTTCTGCCTATATTCTCTAGCCACCTACTTCCCCTTTCCAAAGCATCCACACTGTTGACCAGTTTTATTTTTTGAGGATTCTTTAAGGTAAGGGCTGTCCAAGAGAACTTTCCGTGACGGTGGAAATTCTATATTTGTCCTTTTCAGTATGTAGCCAGTAGCACCACATGCCTATTGAGTGCTTGAAATGTGACTAATTCAACCAAGGAAGTGAATTTTATTTTTTAAATGTTTATTTATTCCTGACTTTCTATAGATATATGTGTATATAATAAGATAGATATATTTTAAAAAATAATGGTAGTCAATTATATATGCTATTTTGGTACATTATGTTTTTCACTTTATTAGAGTGTTGCATATTAGCACGTAAAGCTTTCACTTTTTTTTTCTGATGGTGTGTACTTCATAGTTTGGTCTTAAACATAGTTACTACTTTATTGATCAACATTTGAATTGTTTCCAACACTTTGCAACATTTCCAACAGTCCATAGTGAGTTTCCATACATGAGGTAGTATAGTTCTGGCAATAAATTGAAATTTTAAAAACTCTATTGGTTAGGGCACCTGGATGGCTCAATCAGTTGAGTGACCGACTTCTCAGGTCATGATCTCAACGGTTTGTGGGTTCAGTTTGTGGTGGGCTCTGTGCTGACAGCTCTCTCAAAAATAAATAAACATTAAAAAATTTTTAAAAAACCTCACTGCTACTGGATAAAACAGCTTGTGACTGTCATTGGGCTATAATTATTTTTTTTAGAGCTTCCCCCCCTTTCTACTTTGTGAACAGTTTATTTCTAGAAAACAAAAGATACACCTGTGTATACGTTTTAGAGTAATAAACTGAAGACCTATGTACTAACCACCTGAGACATCATCATGTCCTTATGATGGTTTCAGCTTCCTGCAATCTCTATGAAAGCCTCTCTTGCAGAAACCAGTGGGCCAGGCAAAGAACCCTCATTTAGGAGAGTGGTTTGTGAGATTCTCTGTATGTTTTAAAAGTAGATTAAAGCTGAACTCCTGGTGTGAAATTTGGGCACAAAGGAGAGAAAGAGAGCTTTGTTAACACATGGTTAAGGTGAGTTAAGTAAGTTTAGATAAAAGTCTGGGCCAGACAAACCACAGCAATTAGTTGTGTTTGTTGTTTTTTTATAATAATAAGCATCTTTATCATCATAGTCATCAAACGAAGAATGTCATCTGAATCGCATTGCTCCAATCTGGATGTTGCTCACTATATCTGGTGCACACCTGCCATTATGCATGATTCCTCTCATCTGACTTTTTTGGTGTGCCTCTCTATTTGCTATGTTCCTGGTTGTCTTATTTGGTATCTTGTTTCATTTTGGTAGATCACATCTCCAGTAATTTTTTTGAGAAAAGATACATGAGAGTTAAAGATTTTTGAGACCTTACATGTTAAGCAATATCATATCTGTAGTTCAACTGCGTGTATGTAGAATTCTTTTCTTAGAGTTTTAAAGTCATTCCAGGTCATCATCTGTTGTGGCTGTGGTCAGAAAGTACTCTGATGTCTACTTTTTTTTTTTTCGTGTGTGTGTGTGTGTGGTGTGTGACCACTTCCCCAGTTCCTCTACTTCCCCCCAGAATTTTTTCTTGTCCCCATTTCACAGTGACATGCTTTATTAGTATGGGTGTTTTCATTCATTGTGCTAGGTATGCATTGTACTTTTTTAATGTGGCAACTCTTATCCATCACTTCACATTTATTTGTGATTCTCCTCTCCCCAGTTTCTCTTTGAAACACTTATTCAGATATTGGCGCATCTAGCCTGGTTCTCTGAGTTTTTTTAGTTTAAATTTTGCTTTCATTTTCTATCTCTCTATTTTCTGGGAAGTTTTATTTTCCAACCTGTATCATAACTTTAATGTCTAGATGTTCTCTGTGGTCTTCTGAATGTTCACTTTTATAGCTTCCTGTAATTGTGATGCAACATTTTAACCTTTTGAAGGTATAATAGGTACATATTTTTATTAAAAAGAATTTTCTTTTAATGGTTTTTATTTATTTCTGAGAGAGAGAAACAGTGCCAACAGGGAAGGGTCAGAGAGAGAGTGAGACCCAGAATCTGAAGCAGGCTCCAGGCTCTGATCTAGCTGTCAGCACAGAGCCTGATGTGGGGCCTGAACCCACAAACCGTAAGATCATGACCTGAGCCAAAGTTGGATGCATAACCAACTGAGCCACCCAAGCGCCCCAATAGGTACATATTTTTAAAGGCATTTTCTTTTCTCTATCTGCTTCCTCCAAGTTGCTTAATTTTCTTTTTTTTTTTTTTTTGAACTCATGGCAGCAGTCCTAGTGCGGTAGAGGGAGAGAATTGAGGGATCTAGTTATATTTCAAATAGCTTTCACCAAATTCTCTTTAATTTACCTTATCTTCCTACTTCACTCCTAGTTCTAAAGGTGCTTCCAGCTTTGAGACTTTAAGGATTTAGCTGTATACACTTATCCATTTTGTGTTCCAGCTCTTTTCTTTTTTTTCCTTGCACTTCCCATAGTTGTGGACTTAGAAAAATATCTGTCATCATTTTAGTGGGATTTTGAGAGGCAACAAAATTCAAGTCCTATAGACAGATCACTGAATAGTGACAGATCACTGAAATAGACTGAGCAGTCCAGAATTAGACTCAAGTATATATTTTGTTGTTGTAAATTTGGAACATTTAGATCTGTGCTGGGGTTGGGGAGGGTGGTGGAATAAAAGTCATCTGTAATTACAACAACTTAGGTTTTCTTTGGTATTATTTTGGTTTACTTGTTTGAGGATTCTATTTTCTCACTACATCTCTTTGTACCTCTTTCTTTTCATCATTTTTTAAAAAACTGTGTATTTACTTTTGAGAGAATGTGTACATGGGAGGGGCAGAGTCTGGTGGCCAGAGGATTCCAAGTGGGCCCCGCACAGACAGCAGCAACCCCAGTGCAGGGATTGAACCCACAAACTGCAAGATCATGACCTGAGGTGAAGTTGGACACTCAACCGACTGAGCCACCCAGGAGCTTTTTTCTTTTCCATTTAAATAGAGTATTTTTTAGAGCAGTTTTTAGGTTTACCACATAATTGAGAAGAAGGTACAGAGAGTTCTGGTATATCTCCTGCTTCCATATGCATAACCTCCCCCACAATCAACATCCCACACCAGAGTAGCACATTGGTTATACCAGATGAACCTGCATTGACACATCATTGTCCCCTCAAGTCTTTAGTTTACTTCAGCTTCACTCTTGGTGTTATACAATCGTTGGGTTTAGAAAAATACATAATGACATGCATTTATCATTATAGTATCACACAGAATTAGTTTCACTGACTAAAATCCTCTGTTCTCTGCTTATTCAACCCTCCCTCCTAATCCCTGGCAACTACTAACCTTTTTACTCCCTCCATAGTTTTTGTGCCTTTTCCATAATGTCCTATAGTTGGAATTGTATTTTTTCAAATTGGCTTCTTTCACATAGTAATATACATTTATGGTTCCTCCATGTCTTTTCACAGCTTAATAGCCATTTCTTTTTGTGCAAAACAATATTGCATTTTCTGGATGTACCATAGTTTATTTAGGACTTCTTAAATTAAAAAGTGTGTCCTCTCCACCAAAAAAGTAAGGTGCTTCTTATTTATACAGTTTTGTAGTCTACTTTTTCCTACATTTACATTAACATTTTAAAATAATTTCCTAAGCATCCCTTTTAGTGCCAATATCATGAACACCAGAATGCATCTGTTACCTTATGGTTGTATCTTTTGATTTATATTATCTTCCAGAAGAAATCAACTTATATTTCTTTAAAAAAATTAGAAAACCAGGGAAAGTCACAGTTTTCAAATGTCCCCAGGTTTACAGAGTACGTTATATCCTTCCATTTCCTGAGCTTACGTTAATGAACTATCAAGCTTTCAAATATAAAAAGAGCTAGATTCTTTAATTATACCTCTAAGAGATTTCTTCAAAGAAAGTATCAGGACATTAACAGTTTTATATTTTTTTTATGTTTAAATATTTGAAGCATGAAGGGACTAGTTTTCTTATTAAAATTAATAGTTTGGGGTACCTGGCTGGCTCAGTTGGTAGAACATGTGCATCTTGATCTCAAGATTTTGAGTTTGAGCCCCACATTGGTGGTAGAGCTTACTTTTAAAAAGCTATAAAAAAAAAATACTATTGAAAATATAAACTATATAAAACATAAAAATATAAACTATAAAGCTATCGTTTATATCCTAATTTTAATCTTTAACTTTTAACATTAGAGAATCTTTTTTAAGTGTATTTATTCATTTTGACCAACTGAGCAACCCAGGTGCCCCTGACATTATAGATCTTTTATTTATTATTTATTTATTTTTTAAATGTTTTATTTATTTCTGAGAGAGAGAGACAGAGACAGAGACAGTGTGAACAGGGGAGGGTCAGAGAGAGAGGGAGACACAGAATCTGAAACAGGCTCCAGGCTCTGAGCTGGCTGTCAGCACAGAGCCCGACGCGGGGCTTGAACCCACGAACTGTGAGATCATGACCTGAACCAAAGTCGGACGCTTAACTGACTGAGCCACCCAGGTGCCCCTGTAGACCTTTTAAAAAACATGTAGAGGGGCGCCTGGGTGGCTCAGTCGGTTGAGCGTCCAACTTCGGCTCAGGTTCCTGGGTTCCAGCCCCGTGTCATTCTCTGTGCTGGAGCCTGTTTCAGATTCTGTATCTCCCTCTCTCTCTGACCCTCCCCTGCTCATGCTGTCTCTCTCTTTCTCAGAAATAAAACATTTAAAAAAATTAAAAAAAAAAAAAGAAAAAACATGTAGAATTTAGAAAGAATTCAGTTGCTTAACTGTGCCATGCAAAGATTTATTTTAAGTTTATTTATTGTTATTTTTTAAATGTTTGTTTATTTTTAAGGGGTGGGGGAATAGAGGTTCCAAGCGGGCTCTGTGCTGATAGCAGAGAGCCCGATGTGAGGCTCAAACTCCTGAACCATGAGATCATGACCTGAGCCGAAGTCAGATGCTTAGTTGACTGAGCCACCCAGGTTCCCCAAGGTTTATTTATTTATTTTGAGAGAGAGAGGAAATCCCAAGCAGGCTTCATGCTGTCAGTGCGGAGCCAGTGCGTGAAGCTTGAACCCAGGAATCATGAGATCATGACCTGAACCGAAACCAAGAATCGTGCACTTAACCGATGAGCCACCAAGGTGCCCCAGGATTGAATTTTAAACTAACATTCTGTCAGTGTTATTACATCTTAGTTATAGTTTTAAAAACAATAGACTTAAAGAGAAGCAGCAGTTAAATTCTTTAAAATGTCTTTCAGGTTGTAATTTTAAAGCATTAAAGAATAGTTGAAATATAAATTATTTCTCTACTGGAACCAGTGTAATAATTTTGTGCAGTGAAAATGCTTGTCCTAACATCATTTTAATGTTATTTGAAGTACTTTTTAATTTTGTGTAATGTTTAACTTCTGTAAATTTCCTTAGTTATTTTAAAATATGAGTCTCTGGTAGCATTTGGTTAAATAGCACTGACATTTCAATTTTATCATTAGCCTGTTGTCATTCTGGATCACGCATGTTTATTTCTTATGTCTCTGTTATCATACTTTCCTTTTGGAATTTAAGATCTTGTCCTAAGCAACATAAGATGTGCAGAATCATTTGGGTGGCAGGTTATCTTAAATGAAACAAGGTACCTACAACTCTTTCTAGTGAAGAGTTAAAGATACATTCATCCGAGTTTTGAAATTGCATTCCAGAAGATCAGAAATTCAAATGTGGCCTGTAGGGATTTTTTTTTATAATATTAGTAAAATGTGGTTAAGTATAGCTAGTCATTAATTTTAGTGAGGTAATTAGGTTATTGTTACTTAAGTAGATGGAACACCTATTCAATTTTGCAGCACTTTTAGATGCAACACAATTTGTACAAACTATTACAGCTCTTCCCTCTGTGCCTCTGCTTCCAGTATTTTTTGTTGTGTAGGTGTCATTTTATCATCAGCCGAAAAGAATATTAGAATAAGTAATGTCTTTTGAATCGGAATTGGTATATAGGGTCCCATCTCACAGTCCTTTACATGGAAAAATTTCTCTATTTGAGCGGTGCTTTAAACTTAAAAGGTTTGTATTTTGCTGAATCTGCATATGTTGTTTTTCTACTTGAACTTTTTATTTTAGAGCACAGTCACTATTTTGATCCTTTATTACCACAAGGAAGAGGATCTGCAAAATCCACAGCCTCCATTTTTGTGATGAGTGATGCTAGATTAGCTGGTATCATTTTAACAACCAAAACAATCGATTTAATTACTTGTGATACTTTTCAGTGTTTACCCCAAGTTTATGTACTTTACAAAGCATATGAAGTATGCCTTGAGAGAGTGGTAAAACCATTTGTTCTTGTGTATTACTTAATTACTTATACTAATTTACTTATGGGAGGGTGCTGGGGGAAATATATTATTTGGAAGAGACCTGGGAACCAAATGTTTGGAGACTAGAAGAGTTGAGAAAAATATCTTGTTGCATTCTGTTTACATATCGTACTTGTAGGAAGTGATTTTCTCCTTCCAGTTATTTGTATTCATAAAGAGAAGATTTTATTTTTACTTGCCTGTAGTTCTGAAGTATTTGACCATATGGGCAGTATGCCATCTTGCATAGTAATATAAACTCACTGTAATTAATCATTGGCATTTACTTGCTTTTTTCATAGTGGGATTTTGTGTGTGTTGGGAGTGTGTGTTGCACCATTTTATGCCTTTTTTCCCCTAGTTTATTGGCAGTGGCATGCGCTTGCAAGATAGTGAAGGTATTGAGCCTGCGGCTGTGGTACAAAGCATAGTACATACTGTAGGGGTATGCTGCCTGGAAAGGGTATTTTGGTAACCATATATAATTTATCCTCCAACTCTGGGCACTTTTGAGAGTGAATGAAGGTTCTAATACGCTGAAACAACAAACAGGTAAAAGCAGGACATACAGTATTCCTATCATGAACGCTGAGAGTCCTGGATTCAATGTAGAATACATTTAGGCCATATTAACTTCCCAGCACTTAAATTTTAAGAGCAGAGAGAATAGTAGTTTCACAGTATTGTGAAGATTAAATATATAGACTGAGTTAATATAAATATTGAAATAATGTATATAAAAATATGTAGCACATTATTTGATAGTAACTGCTTTGTAAATGTTACCATCAAGTAAAAACTCAAGAGTTTGGATGAAGTGTGAGGATGGGTGTTACCACTTTAATTTCTTTTTTTTATGTTTTATTTATTTCTGAGAGAGACAGCATGAACAGGGGAGGGTCAGAGAGAGAGGGAGACACAGAATCTGAAACAGGCTCCAGGCTCTGAGCTAGCTCTCTGCACAGAGCCCCACGCGGGGCTTGAACCCACGAACCATGAGATCATGTCCTGAGCTGAAGTTGGACACTCAACCGGCTGAGCCACCCAGGTGCCCCTGGGTGTTACCAGTTTAAAAGTCGTAAAACACCATCCTTTTCTTATTTGCTTATTCTCATTATTTCATGTTTAATATATGTAGTGCCTTCAGTTTACTGAAATATTGAGTAATTTGTAGAGATAATTACAGTTATCTTTGCCATAGTAGCATTTACATTTCTCTTAAGGCCGCAACCGGTCTTTTCTAATTCAAAAAAAAAAAAAAGAGTGAAGGAAGGAAGGGAGAATATAAGGAAGTGTGTTACCAATGATACCATTACCCATTATTTGGTGTTATGTTGAATTTGCCTGAAATTATGCAACTGTGAATAGCAGAAGTAGGATTCCAGTATGGGTAGCATGGCTCAAGAGTATGAGATCTAAAGCCAGTGCTTCTCATACTCTGGCAGAATGTGACTTTGTTTTTATTTTGTTTTTAAACAATTTTAATGTAATGTTTTTGTAAATCATGGAAATAGGATAAAGAAAAATGAAAAAAAAAAAGCACAAAAATGTAAGCTTGAATTTACTATTATTAGTTTGAACAGGTACAAAAATACTGTCAGATTTCTATGAAGTAGTCTAAGTGTTTACTTTCCATTTTATTTATTTATTTTAAGAGAGAGCACGTGCAGGCCCTTGCTGGTGGGAGTGGGAGAGGCAGAAAGAAAGAATTCCAAGCAGGTTCCACACTGTCAGCACAGAGCCCCATGTGGTCTGGATCTCAAACACTGTGAGATCATGACCTGAGAGAAACCAAGAGTCCTATGCTTAACCGACTGAGCCACCCAGGCACCTCTGCTTTCTATTTCTGTGCCTAACCTCATTGTAGACTACAACCAGCAGAATTCTGTGGATCACACTTTGATTACTGTTTTAAACCCTAATAATGTCAGGGAAACTATCGATTTTTGCTTACTTCAAATTAAGGTTTAGGGGATGCCCCAAAGTATGGAAGGTGGGGAGATTCTGAAAGTTCTTAGTAGTAATATTTGTTCAGTGAAGTAATGGAGGATGCTAATTGGGTATCCTGAGGGGAAGACTCATAGTTATTTCTAGAAGAGATCGTTTGTGTGTTTGGGTTGAGAGTTAATAACAAATCTTGAATGTTCATAACCATGGAAAAGCACACCCATGGTTTTAGAATTAAAATAGTGTAGGTTTGAACATGGCTAGAAGGAAGAACCTAAACTTTAGTCAGATTAGAGAAATAATACTATATCTGGGAAGTATCTAGCTTTCTAATATTAGGATTGACCCACAAAGTTCATATTGTGTTTCATACATGTGCTGTTTTTTTTTTTTTTTTTTTTTGCAGAATGTTACTACATTCTGAGATGTTGTAGCAACATTCAAAAGCTGCTGGAGATTCTTTGCAGCTAATTGTTAGACTTGTCCCACTCTCGCACTACTTTTTTTTTTTCAACTTTCTTCTCTTGCTATGACAGCTGTTGAGCCCTGGCACCACTAAATTATAAGACAGCATTTTTATTTGAATCACATTAACTCAGCAAATTTAAAACCAGGTTTAATATTTTGCACTTAAACCAGTTGTCTTTTCTATTCCCTTGTCATCAGTATTTAACCATTTTGATCTGTCAGTGAATGGCTTCCATTGCTCATAAGATGAAAGGTACTCTTTTAGCCTGACCTTTGAGGCCTTTCACAATCTCCCTTCAGCTCACTGTTCTGGTCTTGTCTTTGGTTTCATGAGCTCTCTCTTTTAAGTGTCATTGGTTCCTTACCATCTTCTAGTTAAGCACTGCACAGGGGATCCCCTGGCTTTATGCTCTCCATTCTCCCCAACATTGTAACCACTTGCAATGTGTTATACAATAGTTTTTCAAGTATAGTTTGTCTTTTAAGTTAAAATGTATTTGATTACTTTGACCAAAATTAACAACACAGGAAACAACAGGTGTTGGCGAGGATGTGGAGTAAGGGGAACCCTCTTACACTGCTAGTGGGAATGCAAACTGGTGCAGCCACTCTGGAGGACATTATGGAGGTTCCTCACAAAGTTAAAATAGAACTTCCCTACAGTCCAGCAGTTGCACTACTAGATATTTACCCAAAGGATACAAAAATACTAATCTGAAGGGTTACATGCACCCCAGTGTTAATAGCAGCAATATCAACAATAGCCAAATTATGGAAACAGCCAAGTGTCCATTGGTGAATGGATGAAGATGTGTTGTGTGTGTATTTGTTTGTGTATATACACACTGGATTATTAGCCATAAAAAATGAAAGAAATCTTGCCCTTTGCAATGGCATGGATGGAGCTAGAGAGTATTATGTTAAGTCAGAGAAAAACCAGTATGGTTTCACTCCTATGTGGAATTTAAGAAACAAAACAGGTTTATAAAAAGAGGCAAACCAAGAAATAGGCCCTAGACTATAGAGAATAAACTGATGGTTACTAGAGGGATGAGTTAAGTAGGTGAAGGGTTTCAGGAGGGCACTTGCTGTGATAACCACCCAGTGTTGTATGTCAGTGTTGAATCACTAAATTCTACACCTGAAACTAGTACCACACCGTATGTTAAATGGAATTTAAATAAAAACTTGGAAAGAATGTATCTGATTACTTTGAGAGTAGCTATCATCTGTTAAATTAGCCTTTTCTGTTTTTGCATAATTTTAAAATTTAGGAATACTGGTAAAACATGGATATTTAAGTTGTAATTTCCAATGAAATTTGATTACAGAGGAGACCACCAAGCTGAGAGAGTAGGTATAGGAATGTGGTGCTTTGCACTAAAGAATTTTGTTTTTAAATTGAACATAAGTTTAAAGCTGTTTTATTGTCTGCTCAATATATGAATCAACAATAAAAATGACAAGTTATAAAATAAGTTTTTTAGTTCTTCTACAATCATAGAATAATCATGTTTCCTTGCTGATTTGATGATCTTACACATTTAAAAATAACCTATTGAATAAGTCATTAAACATACCATGAAAACACCTGCTATGGAGTTTTCAGGGAGAATTTTGTGAAGTTGCTATTAACAAATATCAGATAGCCCTCCTGTACCTATTTCATGGTAATCCTAAATCTCAGAAACCTGGGTAGTTAATAGCTTTACAAATAGTTTTAAGTGGAGATAAAATCTTAAGATAATTTTATTTTCAAATTAAGTTTATATTAGAAGTACTTAGCAAATTAGGAACGATAATGGGTCATTTGGGGATTTGATACAGGCTTATGCTTAACTGAGGAGTGGAGCTGAAAGTGTTTTTTTTTGTTGTTTTGTTTCAGTTCCTTAGAAAAATAAATTGTATTTCTTTGTTCTGGTTTGGCATATGCTTGTAATTATAAATCATTTTTTGATCAAAGAATTTAATATAGTATGGCCATCATTCTGGACATCGTTTCTCATTGTATATGTTGCCATAAATTGAAAAGTTTGTGTAGGAATTGGACTTGCTCCATAGAATGGACTACTGCCACTGAATTAGCCTGAAAGTTTTAAATAACCTACATTGATATTAATTTTCTTGTGTTATCTAAGTTAAAAAAAGCATCCTATTATATGAATCAATGTTAAGAGGTTTTATAACAACAAATAAAATAAAGAAATGAACAGGAAATGATTTTATAATGAGGCATGCCTCAGCAGTCTCAAGCATGTCTTTTTTTTCTTTGCAATAATTTACAACATAATTGCAAGAAACTTAGAAAGTGACTGTTTGATAGTAAGCTTTTTGGCTTAAATTTCTGCTGATTAAGAATGGATTGGTGAGGGGATCATGGGTGGTTTAGTCAGTTAAGCCTCTAACTCTTGAATTCGGTTTAGGTCATGATCTCACAGTTTGTGAGATTGAGCACCGTGTCTGGCTGTATGTTGGCAGCATGGAGCCTGCTGGGATTCTCTCTTCCCTGTGCTCTCTTTTTTTTTCTCTCTCTTCTCATATGTTTTACCTGTTTTATTTTTTAAATGTCTGATATGAATGAAATCATATGGTGTTTGTCTTTCTCTGACTTATTTCTCTTAGTATACTACACTCTAGCTCCATCCATGTTGTTGCAAATGGCAGGGTTTCATTCTTTTCCTTTTTTTACGGTTGAGTAATATCCCACTGTGTGTGTGTGTGTGTGTGTGTGTGTGTGTGTGTGTGTGTATTTACCACATCATCTTTATCTATCAGTTGATGGGTATTTGGGCTCTCTTCGTAGTTTGGCTGTTGTTGGTACCACAGTGTTTCTTAACCATCTATTTTCCCCCCTCTATTTGTTTGAGTGTCTTCTGTTGACCTATCTTTGAGTTCACCAGTCTTAAATTCTGCTGAGTTGAAGTTCTTGTTAATCAAATTAAGAGAGCTTTTAGTTTCAGACATTGTATTTTGGCAGTTCCATAATGTCCATTTGGTTCCTTTTAAAAATAGATTTCACTTTCCTATTTTTTTTAAGTTTATTTATTTATTTTGAGAAAGAGAGAGAGAGCACACAAGGTGGGGAGGAACAGAGACAGGGAGGGAGAGAGAATTCTAGGCAGGCTCCGCACTGACAGCGCAGAGCCCAGTGCGGAGCTCAGACTCCAGAACGATGAGATCGTGACCTGAGCCTACACCGAGTTGGATGCTTAGTTGACTGAGCCACCCTAGCACCCTCAGTTTCATTTTCAGATACTCTGGTTTTTTGACCCTCCCCTCCATCTTCAATTTTACTATACTAGTCTTGGTTATTAAGAGTTTGCTATCTTACCATAGTAATCATAGTTATTAATTTCTTTATTTGGATCATGTCTAGATGTCTTTCTGTGGACAGGTTAATCTCTTGATCATTAGTGACTTAAAAACTTCTTTGCATGTTTAGTAATGTTTGATTGGTAGGGGGTTGTAAATAACATTCATAGAGACACAGAATTATGTTATCTCCTTCTGAAGAGTGTAGAGTTTGATTCCTGGAGGCAGTTTATAAGTAGATTACCTTGATATTGTCAAAGATTGGTTTTAGGATTTGTTAGACAGATGTGTTTCACCTGATTCCTAGGGCATGGCCTTTCTAGAATTTCATCAGAAAGCTGAGGATTTTACCCACCCACTCTGACTTGGTCTTAACCCAGTCTTCCTTATGTTATTCAGCCTTTGAAGTCTTGGTTCAGCTGTCCCTCTACCCTGAACGCCACAGTTTAGGAACTAGCCAAGTTCCTGTGAGGGATTTTTATGTAGATTTTTGAGGCTCAAACCTCTGCAGCCCATTTTTCTCTAGTACTTTGTCTCCCAGAGCCCTCCTGCCTTCTTAGTCCCTAACTGTTCCCAGTTTATTCATGGAGACTGCCTGTCTGGAGACTGTCATTAATTTTAAGCTAATGGGTTAAGGAATGGTGCTTGGTAATTATATGAAGATGTAAATTGACTGATAGAAAAATGCTGGTAAAAAATGGTGATTTTTTTAAAGCATTGACTGTAAATTTTAGGGTTTTAACTGCTTTGTACACGTTTAAATTAAGTAATCAAGCCAATAAATTCCTATTGAGTATAGCACTTTGCTAATTGGCATTACAGTTGTGAGCAAAATCAAGACCTAGCCCCTGCTGTGAGTGGCTTCTTAGGCTAGCAGAAATTAGTTCTTGGACATGTCATGTTATTAAGAAAAATGTATTTTGTAAGTTGAGTATTTCCCTCCTACCTGCTAGGAGATCTTTTAGATCCTACATAATTGATTTACATAATCTTGTTAATGTGAACATAGTATCTCGAGTGTTTTGGTGCTTTAAATTTGACCCCTAGACTCTTGTTGTGGTCCCCTTTTTGAACAAAATCAGCTTTTCTTTTAGCTTCTGGTGCCTTTCCTTGGCATTCTGTTTTGTTGACCATAATTTTTAATAGGGCGAAGAGCTACAAGAGGACTGTAGAGCACACAGATGATCCACATGCACCTTTTTTCCCCCTGACATTTTTAGATGACAATATTAATTATGTCTAGCCAAGAAGATTTAGGTTCAAGCCAGTGTCAAGCTTTTTTTTTGCCTAGGGCCAGTTGAAAATGAGAGAAATTACAGAACTTTTAGGTTACCATATGTTACAACAGTATGACATGAAGGAAAGACCTGTATAGTATTGGCTTGATCACTTTATAAAGCTATTAGACTCTCCAGCTTTAGTTGTATTTCCCCCCCACCCTCCAAACCATACATAGTAATTCAGTAGTGTGTTAAGAAAGACAGCTGATTTCCTTAACTTTGTTGCATGATGTCTAATCTTTCTGATACTAAAATGTGTAAGTGAAAGATAACTGTATATGATATGGTTATTGTCTTTTTAAACTTGAGAAACCCTTTTCTCTTAGTGAAGAGATGGCTAGAATGGAAGAGTCTGGTGCTTTTCTAGAGCTTGGTCTGTGGTCTGTTTTATGAATTGCTTCTGCTGTAATTCTTTGTTCTTAGAGAAGGAACATTGGCAATATTAGTTCAATTTGATTTAGAGTATTGTTATCATGAAATTTAAAATAATGTTTTGTTATTTTCCATCAGGAAACCACCCCTACTCCTAATCCCCCGCCTTCAGAAGAAGAGAAAACAGAATCTAATCAGGAGGTTGCTAACCCAGAACACTATATTAAACATCCTTTACAGAACAGGTAAGCCTTCTGACATACAGGTTTTCTGACTTAGGCAGTAAGGTAAATGGTGAAATAGGATAGCTTTGGAGGGAATGACTGGGTGAAACTAATTTTAAATGTATTAGGTTGAGGATTTCATTTTCATTTGGATAACGGTTTCTAGTAAGCAGTTTTATGTGTGAGTCTTGAGCTCAGAAAGAACTGGTTGAGACATTGGGTTTGAAGTTCATCAGTATTGGGTGGTAAGTGAAACTAGTAGTAACTGAAGTCTCTTTAAAGTGAATGTGACTCAAGATAGAGGCTTGGGATACCAGCATACAAGGGATTTTTTGGAGGGAGAATGCCTTTTAAGGGTTTAGACATACAAACTTGTATAAACTAGGATAGAGTGGTGGTCATGGAAGCAAAGAAAATGGTTTGTTTTAAGGACAGGTAAGTGGTCAATAGCCTATGTGCCTCAGAAAGGCCAAATACCCATTGGATTGAGCAATAAGCATCTCAGAATGGCCATTGGATTGAATGGTAAAGTCTTTGCTAATGTAGGAGAAAATGTAGTAGAATGTAGATGATGGAAAAAGATTGTAGTAGTTTGTATAGTGAATAGAAAATATATAAATGAATTATAGAGAAGATAAGTGACTTGAAGTTGGGCTGAGAAGGAGAAAACGCTAGGGGGTGTGGAGTCTGGAGGTTAGGTTTTTTTTTTTTTTTTTNTTTTTTTTTTTTTTTAAAGTAGGCTCCACAGCCAGTGTGGAGCCCAGCAGTGTGGAGCTTGAACTCACAACCCTGAGATTAAGACCTGAGCTGAGATCAAGAGTCAGGCACTTAACTGACTGAGCCAATCCCTGGTTGGTTTGTATTTAAGCCAAGTTAGGAGAAGCAAAGAGGAGAGCTTAAGACGAGTTAAGTTTTGGGGCACCTGGCTGGGTCAGTTCGTGGGTCACGTGACTCTAGATTTTGGGGTTGTGAATTCAAGCCCTATGTTGGGTGTAGAGCCTACATTAAAAAAAAAGATGAATTGAGTTTCATAGTTACATTTGACTATAGCTCATTATATAGTTTTCTCAACACCACCCCACCCCTTCCCAGTATGTTTGTATTTTTATGGTTTATAGAATGAAAGTTAAAATGAATGTACTGAGAGCTGATGGTGGGAAGAAAAAGGCAATACAGAAACATTGTAAGAATCTTGAGGAAAGTAAATTGGAATTAATTTCTGAGAATATTTAAGTGTTTAGGTCCCTTTTATTCTCCTACCCCAAGTCTTTAAATTTTTTTTTTACTGCAGCTACTTTAAAGATTCTATAAGTCTGTGTTTTCACAGCATGCTTTGTTTTATTGGATTTTGCAGCTACTGCAGTTTTTACAAATTGAAGGTTTGTGACAACTCTGCATTGAGCAAGTCTGTTGGTACCATTTTTCCAACAGCGTTTGCTCATTTTGTGTCTCTCTGTCACATTTTGGCAATTCTTGCAAAATCTCAAAGTTTTTCATTATGTTTGTTGCGGTGACCTGTAATCAGTGATCTTTGGTGTTAGTATATAATTGTTTTGGGGCACCACGAACTGTGTCCATAAAGATGATAAACTTAATAAACGTATGTGTTCTGATTGCTTTCCTGACCAGTTCCGCCATTTCTCTCACCCTCTTCTGTTCTCCCTATTCCCTGAGGCACAATATTGAAGTTAGGCCCGTTAGTAACCCTCAGGTGAAAGGAAGAGTCCTTACATGTCTCACTTTTAAGTGCTAGAAATGATTAAGCTGAGTGAGGAAGGCATGTTGAAAGCCAAGATAGTCCAAAAACTAAACCTCTCACTAAACAGCCAAGTTGTGAATGCAAAGGAAAAGTTCTTGAAGGAAATTAAAAGTGCTACTCCAGTGAACACACAAATAATACGACAGTGAGACAGGCTTATTGCTGAAATGGAGAGTTTGAGTGATCTAGGTAGAAGATCAAACCAATCTCAACATTCCCTTAAGCCTAAACCTAATCCAGAGCAAAGGCCTAATTCTTTTCAATTCTGTGATGGCTGAAAAAGATGAGGAAGCTGCAGAAGAAAAGTTTAAAGCTAACACAGGTTTGGTTTATGAGGTTTAAGGAAAGAAATCATCTCCTTTACCTAGAAGTGCAAGATGAAGCAACAAGTGCTGGTGTAGGTGCTGCAGCAAGTTATCCAGAAGATGCAGCTAAGATCATTATGAAGCTGGCTGTGCTAGACAGTAGATTTTCAGTGTAGATGAAACAGCCTTCTAGTGAAAGAAGATGGATGCCATCTAGATGGACTTCCATAGCTAGAGAGAAGTTAGTGCCTGGCTTCAAAGTTTCAAAGGACAGGCTGACTTTCCTGTTAGGGTCTAATACAACTGGTGGCTTTAGGTTGAAGCCAGTGCTCATTTATCATCCTGAAAATCATAGGTCCCTAAAGAATAATGCTAAATCTACTCTCCTATGCTTTAAAAATGGAACAACAAAGTTGATGATAGCACTTCTGTTTGCAACATGGTTTACTGAATATTTTAAGTTCAGTATTGAAACTTGCTCTGAGCAAAAAGATTCCTTTCCAAATACTACTGCTCATTGAAAATGACTCTGGTCACTCAGGAGTTCCAGTGGGGATGTACAAGATTCATGTTATTTTCGTGCCTCCTAATACAACATCCATTTTGCAGCTTAGGAGTACTTTTTTTTTTTTTTTTTAAATGTTTTTACCCATTTCTAGGAGAGAGAGAGACAGCGTGAGCAGGGGAGGGTCAGAGAGAGAGGGAGTCACAGACTGAAACAGGCTCCAGGCTCTGAGCTGGCAGTCAGCACAGAGCCTGACGCGGGGCTCGAACCCACAAACTGTGAGATCATGACCTGAGCGAAAGTCGGACGCTTAACCGACTTAAGCCATCCAGGCGCCCCACTTAGGAGTACTTTTGACTTTCAAGTCTTATTATTTAAGAAATAGATTTTATTAAGACTGTAGCTGCCATAGACAGTCATTCCCCTGGTTGATCTGGGCAAAGTACATTGAACACCTTCTGAAAAGGATTCACTATTCTTTTTTTCTTTCTTCTTTTTTAAAAATTTTTATTTTTGAGAGAGGGAGAGAGTATGTGGGCAGGAGAGGGACAGAGAGAGAGAGAGAGACAGAAGATCCAAAGCAGGCTCTCTATTGACAGCAGAGAGCCGGATGCCGGGCTCAAACTCAGAAACTGTGAGATCATGATCTGAACTGAAATCAAAGTCAGATGCTTAACCAGCTGAGCCACCCAGGTGCCCCTGGTAGGGATTCACCATTCTAAGATGCCATTAAGAGTATTGTGATTCATGGGTAGAGGTCAGAATATCAACATGGACAGGCATTTGGAAGAAGTTGATTCCAGCCCTCCTGGATTACTTTGGGGGTTCAAGACTTCAGTGGAAGAAGTAACTACAAATGTGGTAGAACTAGCAAAAGAATTAGAATTGGAACCTGAAGGTGTGACTGAATTGCTATAATCTCATCATAAAAAACTCAATGGGTAGGAGTTGCTTGTTATGGATGAGCAAAGAAAATGGTTTCTTGAGATGATACCTACTCCTGGTGAAGATGCTGTGCAGATTGTTAAAATGACAACAAAAGATTTAGAATATCACATAAACTTAGTTTGGTAAAGCAGCAGCAGAGTTTGAGAGGATTGACTCCAGTTTTGAAAGAAGCTCTGTGGGTAAAATATCAAACAGCATCGCATATTATGGAGAAATCATTTGTCCAAGGAAGGGTTAATCAGTGTGGCAATTTTCATTGTTTTACTCTAAGAAATTACCACAGCCACCCCATCCTTCAGGAAACATCCACTGATTTGGCAGCAGCCAGCAACATTGAGGCAAGACCTTCACGAGCAAAAACATGACTCACTAAAAGTACAGATGATGGTTAGCATTTATAGCAATAAAGCATTTTTTTTAAGTTTATTTATTTTGAGAGAGAGAGAATCTTAAGCAGGGCTTGGGCTCATGAACTGTGAGATCATGACCTGAGCCAAAATCAAGAGTCACATGCTTAATTGACCGGGCTATCCAGGCGCCCCAAGCAGTAAAATATTTTTAAATTGAGGTATATACATTTTTTAATACATGATCCTATTGCATCCTTACTATACCATGGTATAGTGTAAACATAACTTTATGTGCAATGGGAAACCAGAAACTTCAGTTGATTTTATTGCAGTATTTGCTCTATTATGGTGGTCTGTAACTGAATCTGCAGTATCTTGTCATTTCTTCATTATCCTGGTAGACTTATTGAAATTAAAGTCCAAATGTGTTTTATGTAGTTTTTTGTCAGAGACCTTTAAGTTCAGCATTTCCTGTAGTGAGGAAGAAATTAATTCTCTAGACAGTGAGGATTGTCAGCTAGTGAGTGAGTTATCAAAGATCAGATAGTCCATAGAGGTATAATTCATCCTCAGGAAAGCATTATACCAAAGTCGGACACGTTGATTATCAGCAATTGCATATAATTCAGCCTAAGAGCACCAAGACCCTTAAGGTATTTTTCATCTTTTTGGTATTACCTTATAATAAAAAGTCAACTCTGTATGCCTTCTGTCTGTCCTGAACCCAGTTTTTAGTGTTATCATTGTTGGGAGAAGTAATCAAGACATAATCCCTCACAGTTTGAATAAAATCTGGAGTCCTGAAAAGTCATGAGGGGCCCCCCGGGTGGCTCAGTTTGTTAAATGTCTGACCTCAGTTCAGGTCATGAGCTCATGGTTTTGGGGTTCCAGCCCTGCATCTGGCTCTGCTGACAGCTCAGAGCCTGGAGGCTGCTTCGGTTTCTGTCTCTCTGTGTCTCTCTCTCTCTGCCCCTCCCCCACTCATTCTCTTTCTCTCTCAAAAGTAAGTAAACATTAAAAAAAAAAAAAATTTTTTTTAAATGTCATCAGTAAACAGACCAATTAATCCTAAAATGGTCTCTGAGGATTTCAGTTTCTTTATGAATTCTACTTGGGTAAAATAGTATCATTTAGAAAAATATTCCAGAATGCTGTATGCTCACATTTTGGTAGTTTGCTCATTATTTACTAAATCTATAATATAAGAAAGCAAATTATTGGAGTACAAGTTTATAAAGTAAATATTCTCTGATTTTCCTCAGCTATTCTTTTTTCCATTTTACTTTTCTCCATTCTGTGCAGTAGTCAGTGTTAAATTTGGTTTGTAGTCTTCCAGAGCTTTTCGATGTACATATCTTTTTCTTATACAGATGACCTTTTTTGTTTGTGCAGGTTTTGCCTCATTATTTTAAACTATTGCCTTATATCAAATATATTCATTTGAATATATAGTCATATTTTATCAGGCTTGTATTAATGAGTATATTTTTTTCTATTTACAATGTTGTAGTGTATGTATTTCTGTATTTTTGTGTGTGTGTGCACTTCTGTGAACATATTTATAGGATAAGTTTCAGATTTCTTAGGTTAAAGATTTACCTTATAGGTAATTGCCAAATGATCCTCCTTTTATCAGTTTAGGATCTTAGCAGTTTGAGAGTTCCTGGTTTCTACATCTTTGCCAGTTGGTGCCATCCATCTTTTTAGTTATTGCCAGTTGAATTGCTCCTATTCCGATTTATAAAACCAGTGTCTTATTTTAAATTTGCATTTCTTTTATTGAAGTTCCAAAGCAGTTTCATATTTACTGATCATTTTTTGCTTTTATCTGTGGATAGTCTGCTCAGTTCTTTTGTCTGTTGGAGTGGAGGATGGGTATCTTTTAAAGATTATTTCCACGCATTGTAATTAGGGATGCTAAGTCTTCCAGGTAGGGCATTAGGTTGCAAATGAATTATCCAAATCATTTGTCTTTTAACATTGTCTGTGGAATTATGTTTTTTACAGGTCATGTTTTGGAGGGGGGATGGGGTAGAGGGAGAGAAAATCTCAAACAGGCCTCCATGCCCAGCGCTAGGGGAAGAGTTGGAGCAGGGGGGCACAAGGCAGAGAGGATGGACTTGATCTCCTGATTTACAACTGTGAGCCAGAAATAGAGTTGGATGATGCTTAACCCAGGCGCCCAACAGATTTTTAATATTTATGTAGTCCAGTATCATCTTTCCTCCATGGCTCTGCATTTCATTTCCGTCTTAGGGATAACTTGACCCACATAATTACCCCCCACCCGTTTTTTTTGAAAGTTTGTTTTGAGAGAGTGTGTGCACACAAGTGGGGGAGGGGCAGAGTTAAGAGGAATAGAGAGAGAATCCCAAGCAGGCTCCTTGTGGAGCACACAGGGCTCTTTCTCACAGCCTAGAGAGATCAATCAGTCTTAACCAACTGAGCTACGCAGGCTCCCCTACCTACATACATATTCTATTTAATAACTGCATGTAGCCTCTTTTATGGATGTATATTTTATTTAAATCAGCAGTTCTCAAACTTTTTCGTCTCTGGACCTTTTTATACTCTTAAAAGTTATTGAAGGGCCACCTGGGTGGCTCAGTCTGCTAAGCACCAGACTTAGGCTCAGGTCATGATCTTACAGTTCATGGGTTCGAACCCTGTGACATCTCAGAGCCTGAAGCCTGCTTCAGTTTTGTATCTCCCTCTCTCTCTCTGCCCTGCCCCCGCTCACGCTGCCTGTCTCTCAAAAATAAACATTAAAAAAATTTTTTTTATTGAAGATGCCACAGAGCTTTGGTTATATAGATTTTTATCTATTTCCATTTATTATATTAGAAAATAAACCTGAGAATATGTAAAATTAAATACTCATTGAAAAAATCCATTGTATGTTAACAAATATTTTTATTAATTTTTGTAAGTTTATTTATTTTGAGGGGGGCGGGGGCAGAGACAGGAAGAGAGAGCGAGAATTCCAGGCAGTCTCCACTCTGTCAGTGCAGAGCCCTATGGCGGCTCAAACTCATGAACTGTGAGATCATGATCTGAGCTGAAGTCAGACGCTTAACCGACTGAGCCACCAGGCACCCCCACATAAATATTTTATATGAAAAAATATTTTAAAAATATAATGAGAAGTACAACATTTTTGCATTTTTATAAATCTCTTTAAGTGCCTGACTTAATAGAAGTTAGTTGTATTTTCATAGCTGCTCCTGCATTCAGTCTGTGGAGGAGATAAGTTGTTTTATATTAAATACAGGAAAATGTGACCACATATGTTCATGGCTGGAAAAGGGAAGGGGATTTTCAATAGCCTTTCAAGCTAATTACAGGTATTCTCCTTTGATACTAGGTTTCTTATAGGTCACCAGTAGTGTAGAATCTGAAGCCATATCCAAGAACCTTTCTTTCTTTTTTTTCCCCCAGTATTTTGTTTTTGAGAGAGAGAGAGACAGAGTATGAGTCTGGGAGGTGCAGAGAGAGAGGGAGACAATCTGAAACAGGCTCTAAGGTCTTAGCTGTCAGCACAGAGTCCAACATAGGGCTCGAACTCATGACCTGTAAGATGATGACCTGAGCCCTGAAGCCAAAGTTGGACACTTAACTGACTGAGCCACCCAGGTGCCCCTCCAAGAACTTTTCCTACTCTGTTATATTAAAAATCTTTCAGTTTATCTTACATTTGAAATGCATCTTTTACTCATGCATGATTTTGCAACACCACTGGTCATTTGAAAAACAGTGAGTTATTCAGATCTTCTGCATATTGATACTTTTCATTATAAAAACAGTAGTATTCATTAATATCACTACTAAACTCACTAAACTTTAAGTTTGTCAAGCTCAACAGGGGCACATGCAGGATTTCCAAAATTCTGATTTTCTCCTGAGAGTCCACAGTAAAGCATCAGGCTCACTTTCTTCATTTTCAAGAAATAGCCATGGTTTATCTGTCAGTCATTGTTAAAGTGGTGTTCCATGAAAAAAGTGGCTAATTCATTTCACAGTTCAGTTTTTTAAGCATTGTTCTTTGGTATGCAGAAGTGTTGTTTTAGCATTTTTGATTTTTTTTTTTGCAGAGTATGAAAAAGACTGTACATAAGTTGAAATTTAATGAAACCAATAATTATTGCTTCATCAGTTGTATTCTTCACTAAAACTGACATTGTTGTTACTATGAGAGGTGGTGGTAATAAAGGGTATAGTGACCGCTATTACCATTTGGTACCACTATATGAAACTTGCTAAAGCACCAGCGCATTTACCACACCATTGCTTTTGTACCATTAGTATAGATGTCAACACAGTTAAAAACGAAAGAATGCTTTAGCATTATTATGAAAATAGTTTTTACTTATCACAGCTTCTAAAAGGGTCTTGGGGTCCCCTTAGTGTCTGCACATTTTGGTAACTGTGATTTAAATGATCTGTTGTTGAAGGCCCATTAAGATGTTTCCCAATTTTCCAGCATTAAGAACATTCTTGTACAATATTTGTGCCTAGTCATCTAATTATTAGGATAGATTTTTGTATGTTTAATGGCTGAGTGCAGTAAAAAAAGACAAAAAGACAATTTTAGTGTCATTTTAATTGAGATATAATTGACCTATAACATTAATTTCAGATATACAACATAACTCAGTATTTATGTGTATTGTGAAATGTTCACTATAGGAAGTGTACATTATAACATCTGTCATGATACACAGTTACAAAGTTTTTTCTTTGTGACGAGAACTTTTACTGTTTACTCCTCTCTTAACAACTTTTACATATATAGTACATTGTTATTAACTGTAGTCACCATGTTGTATATTACACAGTTATGAGTTATTTATTGTATAACTGGAAGTTTATACCTTTTGACTGCTTTCACCCCTTTTCACTCTACCCTCACTTCTAGCATCTAGTCTGTTCTCTGTGTCTATGAGCTTGGTTTTTTTAAGATTCCACATATAAGTGAGATTATATGGTATTTGTCTTATTTCTTTGACTTAGTTAGCATAATGCCCTCAGGGTCCATCCAGTGTTGCAAATAACAAAATTCCCCCCTCCCTTTTTTTTTTTGTGGGTGGATAATATTCCATTGTGTACATACAACACTTTCTTTATGCATTCATTCATTGATAGGCACTGAGGTTGTTTCCACATCTTGTCTTTGTAAATAATGCTGCGTGAATATATGGGTGCATATATTTTTTTGAGTTAGTGTTTTCATTTTTTTTTCAATATATACCCAGAAGTAGAATTGCTAGACAATATGGTAGCTCTAAGATTTTTAATTTTTTGAGAATAGATTGAATTAATTTTGGAAGACCAAATTATAGTACTTGACCTTAAGTGTGTGTTTAATAGTTTTTATGCCTTGGCTTTTTTCTTTTTGCCCTTGATAGTGGGTTGGCAAATTCAGATTCTCAAGTGGATGTTGAAATGCATCTCATTATTATGTTAGATTATCCAAGCATTAATCATGGAGTTATGAAATACATGTTATCTGTTTGGAAACGTATCTTTAGGTAACATTTTTGTCAATGAAAAAATAAAATTTTCCTTTTGAGTTACCTTTGGTATAGTAATTCAGACAATATAATTGTACTAAAGATGTTATTTTGTGATATTAAATATAATTTTGAAGTGACAAAAGTTTATCTTCCAGATATTAGTATAAAGCTTTTTTAACAGAGGTATATACAGACATGTAGAAACTAGTATACATTATTTCAGGATATATATCTGTGGTAGCATTACTCCATGAATCTCTTTATTTTATTTTCTCATTGGTGTGTTTGAGTAAACAGGGACTTTATTAATAGTTTCCTCCCTTTTTTAGAAGTCCCATTTTCACCTCTTAGCTAATATCTTTTTATTTCTCTGAAAATCCAGCTTTCTTGTTCCCTACTTTCCTGTCTGGTTTAAGTACTTCTGCTCTTTTTTCATGAGTAACTGCTGAATATCTTGGTTATAGCACTTATTAGCACACTGTAATTGTCTCTCTGCTACATTTCTGTGAATTACTCTAAGGGCTGAACCTCAATAGGTCTCTAAAGTATACAGCAGAGAATCTGTTATGAAGTAGGTATAAAATATATATTTTAAAAATGAAAGAAAAAACTCATTATTTGTCACTCTTAATATTTACCATTTAAAATTGTTTAAATTAAGAGAAATTCAAATTTTTAATTGTGTTAAAATACATAGATCATAAAATTTGCCATCTTAACCATTTTCATCTTGCAAAACCAAAACTCTGTACCCATTAAACAATTATGCATTCCCTTTCCTTCTAGTCCCCTGCCCTTCTACTTTCTGCCTCTGTGTTTGATTACTGTAGGTACCTCATACAAATAGAATCAGTACTGTTTTGTCTTTTGATGAGCTTATTTCACTTACTGTCCTCAAGGTTCATTCTCAGAATTTCCTTTTTAAGTCTCATAAGTATTCCACTTTATGTTCATTTATACCACATTTTGTTTATTCATCTGTTAGTGGACATTTAGGTTGCTTCCTCCCTTTGGCTGTTGTGAAGAATGCTGCTAGAAATGTGAATGAATTAAAACTACCATTTTTTTTTAACGCTGACCTTTTACTTTTAGATGGGCACTCTGGTTTTTTAAAAATGATAAAAGCAAAACTTGGCAAGCAAACCTTCGGCTGATCTCTAAGTTTGATACTGTTGAAGACTTTTGGGCGTAAGTAACCATTTTAGGATGTTTATTTTATGAATTGTGTAATTTTTCATTTTAAATCATGGATAAATGAAGGGTAAGGTGAATAGTTAATAAATATTCATCTGTAGACCTACCTGTTTGTCCGTCTCCTCACAGCTCTTTATTTTTCATCATTTAGAAAGCTCCAGTCTTGTCATCCTTTAGCCCTGTGTATTTTGTTTATTCCTTGTCCCAAGATCTCCTTTCCTTGAGAATCCTTTATTGCTTCTAGAATTTTGAAGTTTGTTGGAGCTTGTCCTTTTCTTGGTTGCCTAGATACATCTGTCACATACTCCAGAGCTTTGTTAAGTTCCCATTTGTGCAAATTCTTTTTGGTATAACTCCTGGGATTTCTTGTGATGGGGTTTCTGAGATTTCACAAACTGAAATCCTCAAAATTCAGGTTTGTCCCAAGTATCTGTGATGTTAGTTGATCAACTTCAAGAAGAATAGTTGAAATACCTTTGAGATTTTGTTTTAGATTTAGCAAAAAGTTCAGATATCAGGGTCAAACCTTTGCTTGATTCAAAATATAAAATTGTGAAGTCTTCAAGACGTTTTATAATACTGATTCTCTAAAAACAAAGTTAATTTAGTATGTAATTTTATTTGAAAAATAATTTCCATTTCAAAGATAAAATGTGTTTATGAGCTATGAATTAACTAGTAGTTACCTAAAAATTTTAATTTGTACATCTAGTATATTTTTAGATCATATATATCTGTATTGAATCAGTGAGCAACTCTTCTGTATTAACATAACCACCAGAGTGTATTAACATTAACTGCCTAAGTGTATTTTGCCCACACTAAGAACAGATTGTCAGAAGATTCATACATGTATACTTCCTCCAGAACAGAAACAATATTCTTCTGTGTGTTTCCAGTGCTTTGCCCATAATAGACATGTAGTATACCTTCGGATCACTGGAAGAAAAAAACATTGAATAATTAGAGAAAACTATAAATTGTGAAATTTTAAGAGTGGTCACTTTATATTGGAATCATTGACTGTTTTGTTTTTTTTTTAAGTAATGGAACTCTATTTAAATCCCCAGTAATTCATAGGTCTGGTTGTCTGTCTGGTTAAACTAAGGTTATTTTACCCTTCATCAAAACATCAAGTGATTTTCTTCCTTAATTGTATTTGAGTTCTCCAGACCAAGTCTGTGGAGGAGGAAGAGCAAGAGTCTTGAAACATTTCCCCCACTGAATCAGAGCCACATATATCTAGTATGGTTAGCTTTCACCATTTTACATAATTGCGTTTCTAAGTGGACCTCTAATTTAGAATATGGTCGCCTACTGTAGTTATGTGTAAGCAATATCATTGCATTGTGGACTTTTATATTGTAATTTAGACATATGAAGGAATCCTTTAGCTTTCTGTAAATATCTAAGCACTTCTTAATATCTCACTTTTTTTCTGGCAGATTTAGTGGTAAACAACTGTTGAGCCCTTTGGGATTTATGAAGTTTTGTCTGTAGTGTTCTAATTCTGTTTAAATTGTGTCATTACTAATTTTCATTACTGTAAACTTGCTAAGAGACCTTAGAGCAACATGATGGAGAAAGGAGGCACCTAGAGAAGCATTGGTCATTTCTACCTTGAATGCCATTGAAGACAACCATTTCTATCCTGTCCATTAATTTTATAAAGTGGTGCTAATTTTATAGTTATTGTTAGTATCCAGGCCTCTTGTGTTGCCCAGAGGAAGGTGCCATTGATAATGTAGTTTGGAAAGAGTGACCATTAAGTAGAATAACTCGACAAACCTTATTATTCAGCCCTATGCTACCTTTCCCCAAATTGAGTTTATATGTTATCCTGTAGAATGTGATTCAAAGAATGCCAGAATCTTTCTTAAGACTCTACTTGAAGTATTTCTAGACTGGGTTAAAATAGTGTCAAGAGAATCTGACTAAAGATAATAGCATGGTCTGTGGTCTGCAGATGGAGTAAAGATCATATTTCTGCATCTAACATTGGAGACAGGCAAAGCATTCTTACTCTGTTGCTATTGATATAACAATTTTGTTACAAGAAACTTTAGAAGATCAAATGATTTAGCATTCTACCTCTAAGCTAGTGAATATCTAAGTCATCTCAAGTGTTAAACTGTTACGTTAGTATTTGGGGAAAAGTTTAGAAATACAGATTCTAGGGTTCTACTCTGTATATATTTTTTAAATGAATGGCTTTTTTTAAGGTTTTTCTTTTTTAATTTTGAGAGAGAGCGAGCGAGCGTTTATTTATTTATTTGTTTTGAGAGAGAGAGAGAATGAGAATCCCAAGCAGGTTCTGCGCTGTCAGTGCAGAGCCAGATGTGGGGCTTGAGCTCATGAACCATGAAACCATAACCTGAGTCGAAACCAAGTGACTGAGCCATGAAGGTGCTCCTCTAATCCCCTATATTTAAGGAATTAAGGATTAAAATCACAAGGAATAGGTCCTGGAACTGTTGTTTTGTTTTCAAAGCTTCCCAAATGATTGCTATGCTGATTGACTAGTAATGATTGTGATATTTGAAGCCTATTGGTCTGTTCTACTCTTGGATATCTTCATGGATATTAATGTTATTTTATTTCAGTCATGCAGTCCTGATAGGAAGTTTACCTTGCTTTCTCTTGATTTGTCTTTTTGTGTATTTAAAACTACTTGTTATTAGCCTTATAAATTCTTTCATGTACTTAAAGGCCATCTCAAACCTCCTAGTCTCAGTTTCTCATATAAACATATGGATGCATTAAGTTAACTAATGCATCAAAATATATTTTTGTCAAAGTAAAATCATTAAAAATAGTGTCTTGAAAATCCTCAAATGCTGATTCTTGTACTGACCATTATTAAGGTACCTCTTTGGTCCAGTTCAGAAATGGACTCGTAAACATAAACTTTTATCTTTTGAGTTTTATCACATTCTCTAAATGTATATGTGAGCGCCTAAACTCTGCATTACGTATTTTATGTTTATATTGTCCTTTTCTTTTACCTAGTCTGTACAACCACATCCAGTTGTCTAGTAATTTAATGCCTGGCTGTGACTACTCACTTTTTAAGGTATGTTTAATTGGTGATTTCATATATCAGAAGACTGGGCCATTTAGTTATTCATTAAGAACTCTTGTCAGAAACTTAGGAATAGTTAATGCTCTGAGGTTTGGAGAATAATTAAATTAGTTTTACTAGACTTTAGCATTAACCAGTTTTGCCCTACTGCTATATATAATTGAAATTGAGAGTCTGACTCTGTGGGCATACACTGGTTGATTTTTGAAGAGAGCTTTGATATCCAATCTAGGCTCTTTATATAGATTTGAGTAGCCTGAAGTCCAGAGTTTATCAGGAATTCTTAACTTGGGATGCATTGATCCTTGGGATATTTATAAATGGGTTCTGTCAAGTCGTAGGAGGGTGGGGAGTCATTCATTAACTCTGAAATTGCATAATTTTTGCATATATTTTCTAGGCATAGAAATGTATGTAATTTTTCAAAGGTATATGTTACTCAATATTCAAGAACCTCCAAATTGAATGAAACCCAAGGTCTGATAGCTAGAAGTATCATAACAGTTTTATGGAGAATAAAGTAACAAGTTGACAGAACTGTTGCTTGCGCTTTCTAGTGATCTCTTCAGTTAAAGTAACAGTTTTGTCTAATATTGTTATCTATTAACCTTGTAGGATGGTATCGAGCCCATGTGGGAAGATGAGAAAAACAAACGAGGAGGACGATGGTTAATTACATTGAACAAACAGCAGAGACGAAGTGACCTGGATCGCTTTTGGCTAGAGACAGTAAGGTTTTAAAATTACAGAGTAGTTTTGGCATGTTAAAACTTAATTTGCATTACATTTTACATTGGTTACTTATTTGAAAAGATATTTTCACGCTGTAAAATCTAAGCCGGCAATTAATTTTGTTCTGTCATGTGAGTACTGTATAGTTTACATATTGGTATAGTGAAACCGTGTGCCACATTACAGATCAGATAGAAAGTGATTGGCAGTTGACTCTTACCTTCCACAGTAAGCTCATCCTGTCATTTCATTAACTTCAAAATTACAGAGCCTCACATTTTGTATGATGTAAGTTTTTACAACCCTCTTAGAATATTACTTCGTATACTAAATTCTTTATATCACTAAAGCAAACAGTGAAATTGTAGCTTGATATTATTCATCTTATATGTTATGATATAATCTGGAACTTTTGGCTTTATAAGACATAAATTAGAGATAATTGACATTTTCTATAGTGAGAGAAGTCCTAAACCCCAAGCTATCAGGAATAGGGATGATAGTCTCTTGTGTATTCTCAGCATTTGGTACGGTGTCTTCTTTATAGTTAGCGCTTGTTAAGCAGCTAGTGAATATTTGAATGAATGGGTGTGTGTGTGTGTGTGTGTGTGTGTAAATGGAGAGGCTTAATTTTGCTTTTGGGGGAGGTTATCAGTAAATACCATTTTAGAATTCCACATTAAAAAGTCATTTCAGTTTTGTAAGATGACAAGTTCTGGAGATGGACGCTTGTGATAATTGTGAATATACCTACGCCACTGAACCGTTCCCTTAAAAATGGTTAAAGCGATTTAATGTCATGTGTCATCTATACTCAAAAATTTTCTAATGGTTAAAATGGTAATTTTTTTTTAAATTCTTTTTTATTAAATGGTAAATTTTATGTATATTTGCCACAATAAAAAAATTAGAAAATGCTCACGAAAAACCACAAGAACAAGAGGCAGTTAATCTAACCATGAGTAACTATTCAGTTATTATTAATATAATGACAACTGTTCAGTCATTCTATTAATATTTGTTTGCTGGCAAGTATAAGCAGCAGCAGAACAAATGAATATTAAGATAATTTGCCTTTATATGTCCCCTGATAACAATTGCCCCATTTGCTGAAAAAGTTAAAACAACTGCTAATGTTCTTGTTATTAAGCAAAGAAACACGTGAATTCTTAAAAAGTCAGGACAAAGAACTGTAAACATAAAATTTAGACTTTCAAGAAATCAGTTTTTGATTTAAAAACTGTTTCTTAGTTTTGTATGCATACGGATATGTAAGGGACATTTGCAGTTTAATAAGCAATATATAATCTATTTAATTTGGGATTAAATTTTTTTTAAGCTGCTGTGCCTTATTGGAGAATCCTTTGATGACTACAGTGATGATGTATGTGGAGCGGTTGTTAATGTTAGAGCTAAAGGTGATAAGATAGCAATATGGACTACTGAATGTGAAAACAGAGAGGCTGTTACACATATAGGGTAAGTTTTGCTGTTTGTATACTTGCTTTAAAATATTAAGATAACTAAAGCAGAAGTACTGTTATTTAAGGCTTTAAAAATAAGTGGATCTGTAAATCATGATTTTCCCTGTATTGTTTTCATCAACACTTTTATAGTCTTGAACTACTCCACTGGTTTTCAGTGACTTGTTCATATTTTTTAAAATTTCTCTAAAATTCTTTTCCCTAGCAATGGAGTATAATCGCCAGAATACTGAATTTTGACATTTAGCATTTTATTCATTTATCAAATGAGAATATGAAGTCTTTTTTGTACTTTAAAACCATAACACGAATAAGTAATACCCATAATAATTCAGTGAACGTTGACAAACGGTATATGTGCATCCTGTGCATGTGTGTGTACACTGTACATAACATTTCTGTCAAATTTAAGCAATAGTATCTTAATTTTGTCCATATTTAAAACCCACATGTGTATGTTTTTACATTTTTCTTTTGGTAAATATTATTCCTTGCAAAAATTGCCTGTTGCCTTTCACCCAAAATGTTGGTCAGTATTAACTTGGAATTTCTTTTCACTACATTTAACTTAGTAAAATTTGACTTTAAATTTTGTATTAAAATTCTGCATTGGTCACAGGTCATAAAATGTTTGGTTTGCCTTTTGTGATTTCTTTTTTTTCCAAACATTATGAATTCTATGAACATAATTCCTTCTGGATTAAAAAAAGTCTGAGGATTTTCCCAGTTTTACTCTACAGAGGTTTTCTGTAAAAGAGAGAAGTTGACTGTTACTTTGTCATCATATTCTTTTTTTTTTTTTAATATTTATTTTGAGAGAGAGAAAGCATGAGCACGGGAGAGAGGGAGAAAGAGAGAATCCCACGCAGGCCTCGCCCTGTCGGTGCAGAGCCCCATGCGTGGTTTGATTCCATAAACTGAAATCATGACCTGAGCCGAAATCAAGAGTCAGACATTTAACCGACTGAGCCACCCAGGTGTCCCAATTTGTCATCATATTCTTAATTTTTCTGTCAGCATCAGGACTTAATAGTTGTGGGATTTCATATTTGAAATCAATTTAAAAAAACAAGTATCAATTTCTTTCCTGTGAAAATCGTGTATTTGTGTCAATATTAAAAGTTACCAAAATCTTTGTAAAACATTTGACCTCAGTTTTTCTAGGAAAGATTATTTATTTATTTATTTATCTATTTATCTATTTATTTATTTTGAGAGAGAGACTGAGAGCACAGGCAGGGGAGGGGCAGGGAGAGAGGGAGAATCCCAAGCAGGCTCCATGTGGGCATTGCGCAGAGTGAGACTGAGAACTCAAACTCAGGAAACTGTGAGATCATGACAACCTGAGCTGAGCTGACATCAAGTTGGTACAACTTGAGCCTGGCTTAACCAACTGAGCCACTCAGGTGCCCTGGGAAGATTTTTTTTTCCCCCTCCTCTTCCAAGTTGTATGGCTCAGTGCTCTGGCTTTCTAGCATTTTTAATGAAAAGGAATACATTGTTTCATAATATACATTATCATGAAATTATTTTTAGAACTTTCATATGAATGAAGGTAGTAGAATCTTCTGGAAGGTGCAGTATGAATAAAACTGCCATAGTATCATATTGGAGGATTTAGTGCCATGAAAATATGTATTTATTTTATTTTGGTGCTTATTTTGAAATTTTGCTATTTTTTTCTTTAGAATATATGTCTAGATTCTTAAATTTACTTGTGATGCTTTTTGTGATCTGTCCTCAATTTTATCTTGTTAACCTTTTTGCTCATGTTTTCTTTCCTTATGAGCTGTAGCCACACAGCCTTATTTTTGTTCCCCATCCTTCAGATGTGTTTCATTTTCTCAGCATTTTACTTTTAACCCCATGACTTTTAAACGGGAACTTTCTTTGATTTCACAGATAGGATTAGATCATCTTTGTTATACAATATCACAACCCCTATACTTACTCACTTTGGCACTCATCATAGTTTATTTTTAAAATAGAGTCACATGTTATTTGAAAAGTAGATTGCAGAGTTAGTATATAAGGCAGAAATCATTTATGTCCTAAATTACCCTCAAAATACCATAAAGTAATAAGTATGATAAATGTAATTTGCACTTTTATATAATATCTATTATGGTTTATATGAAAAATATAATTGTAGCACTTTAGATCAGAGAATTAGAGTAGACCTATGTTGGAAATTAATTTTGTATACATTAATTATGCATGTGCTATGCTTTACCCTATGTATATATGATTATTTGTTTAGAGATAATCAAATACTATAAACATCCAGGAACTGTCTAAACTTTGCTTATTATTGATTTATTAATAGTTACAGTGCCTGATAACATAATAGAGTCTCAAATATTGTTTCGGTGATTAGCCAAGATTGTTGTGAAAATGAAGAGTATATTTTGTTAAAAGGAAAAGTATGCAATGTCCTGTTTCACTCTGTAGATATTTTTTTATATATAAAGAATAATACTGAATTTGGTGTGTGTGAATAAAAATTAACAGCTACTTTTTTTCTTTTGCTTCTTCTAGGAGGGTATACAAGGAAAGGTTAGGACTTCCTCCAAAGATAGTGATTGGTTATCAGTCCCATGCAGACACAGCTACTAAGAGCGGCTCCACCACTAAAAATAGGTTTGTTGTTTAAGAAGACACCTTCTGAGTATTCTCATAGGAGACTGCGTCAAGCAATCGAGATTTGGGAGCTGAACCAAAGCCTCTTCAAAAGCAGAGTGGACTGCATTTAAATTTGATTTCCATCTAAATGTTGCTAAGATATAAGAGAAGTCTCATTCGCCTTTGTCTTGTACTTCTGTGTTCATTTTTTTTTTTTTTTTTTTTTTTGGCTAGAGTGTCCACTATCCCAATCAAAGAATTACAGTACACATCATCCCCAGAATCCATGAATGTGTTCCTGGCCCACTCTATTGTAATAGCTTAGTAGAATTACCATTACAAACACACTTTACCCATCCACAATATTCAAAAAAGAACTTGTATTTCTATACCTTAAAGGAAAAAAATTCTGTTTATGTTCCATTGTATGCAGGAGCATATTTTGCTGGTTTGAAAGAGTATGATGCATACAGTTTTCTAGCAATTTTCTTTGTTTCTTTTTACAGCATTGTCTTTGCTGTACTCTTGCTGATGGCTGCTAGATTTTAATTTATTTGTTTCCCTACTTGATAACATTAGTGATTCTGATTTCAGTTTTTCATTTGTTTTGCTTTTGTTTTTTTTTTTTTCCTCATGTAACATTGGTGAAGGATCCAGGAATATGACACAAAGGTGGAATAAACATTAATTTTGTGCATTCTTTGGTAATTTTTTTGTTTTTTTGTAACTACAAAGCTTTGCTACAAATTTATGCATTTCATTCAAATCAGTGATCTATGTTTGTGTGATTTCCTAAACATAATTGTGGATTATAAAAAAAAATGTAACATCATAATTACATTCCTAATTAGAATTAGTATGTCTGTTTTTGTATCTTTATGCTGTATTTTAACACTTTGTATTACTTAGGTTATTTTGCTTTGGTTAAAAAATGGCTCAAGTAGAAAAGCGGTCCCATTCATATTAAGACAGTGTACAAAACTGTAAATAAAATGTGTACAGTGAATTGTCTTTTAGACAACTAGATTTGTCCTTTTATTTCTCCATCTCTATAGAAGGAATTTGTGTTTCTTATTGCCAGGCAGTCTCTATTGTGTCTTTTTGTAGTGTCTTCCACGTGAACAGCATAAGTTTGGAGCACTAGTTTATTATGTTATAATTTTTAATAAATTGAATAGGTAGCATCATATGTATGGAATTAAATTGATGTGGCTATCTTTGTTTTTTGATACAGGAAGGCATAGTCCTTCAGTCATAGGTAAATAATGTACTCTTAATGTATTAAAACACGAGAGAATTGTTATCTTGGTGCATTACCATTTGATTGGTAGGAATGGTAGTTGTAAAACTTGGTTGCTGAATTGAGATGTTCTTTTGTGAGTGTCAAAATGATAGCAAAGGGAAAGAGTACAGGTGGTGGGGACATAAACATTAAGAATTTTGTTAGTGTTGCTGTCTAAATAGAACGGAATAAACAGGTATGAAGACTTATATTTATATTGGTAAATTGGTGTAGTATGGTTTTATGTAAATTTGAAACGTGATCTACTCTTTGTAGGCATTTGAAAGCACATTTGAAAAATTTTGTATATAATTGTGTTATTTCAGATGCAGTAAAATGAAATATGGCTATTGTAGACAAAAGAGCTGAACTTCTAGATAGAATGAAAATGATTAGATGAGAGGAAAATTTGTGTTTAGTGATTATGAATTAATCATTTAAAAACTGGAAGGTTTGACAAAAACACATATAAAGTAAACATGAAATTAATAGTATTGATTTTGTTGAAGAATTTGAAAACTTACGTTTAAAGGGTGCCATCTGAGTACTCTGGATACCACAGACACCTCTTGTTCAGTGTTCTAGAAATACTGAATCTCTTGTGTTTATAATCTCAATAGACTATAGCTAATATCTGCTGCTTAAGCTTGAGTGGTTAAGGTGATTTATTGTCTGTGTTGATATGTGTAGTCGTGAGCACTTGAGGAGCTTGCTTATAGGTGATGGTGGTGTGTTGGCAATGAGTGGGATTGGAGTAGTGTATCTATTAGAAATTAATACTCTATTTCCTTAATTCTGAGATGCAGTCCATTTGAAGAAGCATCAGCTTTCAGGAGTGGAGGAGGAATAATGCATTAAATGTACACATTTCTGAATTTTAAAAAACCTGATATATGATAAGCATTTGATTATCCTTATCATTACCATTTTAGAATCATAATCAGTTTTATTTTAAGTCTTTTCCCAGTGGGTGGGGAGGATGATAAATTACTGAGTCACTTTTGGCAGATGCCACATAAGTATTACAGTGACTTGCAACTTTTCATAATTTCATTAGCATCTTTTCTAAATAAGATTAGACTATATGATTTTTCTAACTTCTTTCTCCCTGTCCAACAGGATATTATAAATAAATATATTTTCATAATAGAGAATTAAAATCTTTTAACAGAAGAATTGTAATTAATTGTAGGGTTGTGACATATTTAACCAATTTAATTGTTAATCCAATTCTACAGAAGGATTTGAGACATACTGTGTAAGAATTAAATAATTACAATACTTAGGTAATACTTTGTGCCAGGCAGTGTTCTAAGCACTTTACATGCACTTTAACCTGCACAGTAATTATTCGATGTAGGTGCTGTAGTCCCCATTTTATAGATAAAACAGAAGCAGTGAGGATGTAAGTCACTGTACAGCTAGCAAATTGCAAAGTGTGGATTTCATTCCAGAGACCCTGTAAATCACATCATACTCTTAATAGTGTAGAGCCTATCTTAAAGGCTGTAGTAAATCACATCAGATTATAGTCATTTTATAGGCCAGGCATTTTACTTAACATTTTATTTCCTTTGGTTATGAAAACTTAAAATAGACAGTCCCCTTAGGCTCACTCTGTTAGCAATCAACTAAATTAATCATTTGGAGGAGTTTTGAGAATGTGGAGACAAAGATACAGGAGTTTACAGATACTGTTCAGTTGTATCAGTTAAGTGGATATTTTCATATACAACTTTTAAGTGTCTATATCCTGTTATCTTCTAAAATAAGTGGTAAAATAAAGAAAAATTTTCAAGTTGATAGTCAAGATTCTTAAATACCATAGTTTGCATTTAAAAGGATAAATTTCTAAGGCAGTGTGATAATGCGATGTTTTACGTTTTACAATTAAAACAAGTTAATGACAAGTCTCTGTGCTACTTTTTATCTCTTAATTGTTATGGAATGTCTTCATTATTTAGGAGGGGGAAAAAACAACTGAGTTTTCTCACTTAAGAGTCAGACTCTAGACAAATGCAAGATTTTAAAGATCAGATTGAAATTAGAAAACAAAAGTGTAGGTCATTGCTATCCATTGTCTCTGTGGACCAGTTAGAAACTCAGAAATGTCTGGAAATTTCTACAGCAATTTGATAGTGCTGTCACATTAAACTATATCATTTTTCTAGTAATATTTGAAAATGTATTTTACAAAAATACGTTTTCAACAGAGAGCAATTTAGGGATTAAGACTGGTCCTTCACATATAATTTGAGAAACACTACTCTTAGGTGGTTTTCCTCAGAAGGCAAGGACAGCTCATTTGCCCATCCTTCCCTAAAACAACTCAGTTTGTTATCCAATCTCACTATTGGATTTGGTGTCAAAATTTTATTCCTAAACTGTAGCATCTTTAAAGAATACTGTGTGGTATCCTGCTTACTATGAATTCCAAAGTTGACATTAGGCAGCCTTCCTAGTACCTTGGGTAGTTTAGACTTTAATGTTCCTGTTGCTATTCCATTGCTAGAAACAAGAAATTGCAGGCATGTGGTCACATGTGGTACTATTTTTTTTTATTTCAGAGGAATCAATTCTTACATTTTAATCTTGTCCTGTTTTCTTTTAATTCAGCACTTGTAATTCCTTATAGTTTTGCACAGAGGTTCTTTTCCTACCTTTTCTATCCCCCCACCCCAAATATGTATTGAGTTCTTGTGTTCTAGGTAAGAGGCATAACAGCAGAAAACAACTAGTTTTAAACTTTTAAAAACAGACATGTCTTTTTTTTAAATTTTTAATGTTTTATTTATTTTTGAGAGAGAGAGACAGCATGAGCAAGGGAGGGTCAGAGAGAGAGGGAGACACGGAATCTGAAGACAGGCTCCAGGCTCTGAGCTAACTGTCAGCACAGAGCCCGACGCGGGGCTTGAACCCACGAACCGTGAGATCATGACCTGAGCTGAAGTCGGATGTTTAACCGACTGAGCCACCCAGGCGCCCCAAAAGCAGACATGTCTTCAAAATAAATCTCTCCATAAGGTTCTACAAACATTTTTTGTTACTGAACTAGAACTCCTAGGGTCTCTGTTACTAGGGATTAGTAGTCTGGAGGTATATAGAATGGGAGGTGGTGTAACCATGAGCGAACATCACACTGGGTAAGACTAAACCCTCACAGGCAAAGAATAGCTTTCGCAAGACCCGATTTTTGTATTACTGAAATCTGTATGATCAGGAGAAATTTGGTGGTTCTTTTTTTATAATGTAATTGCACTTTTTAAAAATTTCAACTTTCATTTAACATACTGAGTACGGTGAAACATTTTAAATGTGATTGTGTCTATGTTGGCATGGTTGCATAGACAGCAGTCCTCTAGCCACCTTCCCAAAATACCCGACATGTTTTTTCCTTTCATATTTGACCAAACATAATGCATGTTTATTGTATTTTCATTACAGAAAGGTAGAAGGTGAAAATTTCCTCTTGTTCAGACCCACTCTTTTTTTTAAGATCCCTTTCAAATTTCTGGTAAATGTCTAATTTTCTGTGCACACAGCAGGTACATGTGTTTGCACGTGTGTGTAACTTTTCTTTGGACACGTTTTGGTAGCATTGTTTTCTCATTTAATACTTTTGGACATTTTGACCTTGCATTGCACATATGGAACATTATGTATGTTCTTTGTCTAGTGACCCATTCTGTGAATGTATGCCTTATTGGGGGACTGCCTGCCTGCTTTCCTTCCTTGTGATTTTTGCCTTTATAATCCCCAGTGTAAATTGTAGTCTTATCTTTGTACAGTGTAGTTCTTTGCTATGTGTAAAGAAAATAATTTTCTGTTCTTTAGCTAAGTGGCACTTCTTTCCCCTGTCCACACCAGACTTTTGACTCCACATACGTGAATTATCATCAGTTTTGTAATTGTGTCCTACAGTGCTTCTTTGCAAGTTTTGCCATTTTGAGCCTTGCGATACCTTTCTGATTGGTTTTTAATTGCATTTCTTCTAATGAGCCAACATTGTTATAATTACAAGTACTTTTTCCCAAAGATAAGCAATAAGCTAGTAATTCTATTTTAGACCTGTAAACATTGGAAGAGCTTGAATTAAATAATGTTGATATTGGACCCTGTTCTATTTTTAAGCAGTGTAATGAATTTAACTTCATAATTTTTAAAATGAGAGCATTTCTCAAACACATCTATATGTTTTCATAACCTTTTTACTTGGCACTTGGTTTTGTTTTTAAGGGCTTTTTTTTTTTTTTTTTTGCTTTATATTTGCTTTAAATCTTTGACTCAGTTTTAAGTAAATGGTTTCTGTGCAATGCCTGTGTATTTTGTTTTGGTACAGGATACACTATAAAACGTGAGACATAAGATATGTTCCAGCTTGACCCTGCTCTGTGCTGTCTCATGTCAAGGCATTAAGTGTATTACATACATATTTGGGGCTTTTTCTGTGTTCTGGCACTGCTTTCCAGATAATGACTATGGTTAAATATTGCAGTGTCCTGGGCTTCTTCAAGCATAAGGAATTTGTAATTGAGCCAGAATGACCTTTAAGGGAATCACGAGTTTTCATTTCATATGCTTTTTCTTCTTTCAGGAAACCACTAATTATTTATCTCCTCCTAATGCTTTTTTTAAAGTGCTGCTCTTTATAAAGTTTGTCTTTAAATATTCGTATTTTCCATTTCTTAGGTAATCTATTCTGTCACTTTGTGACAGTGACTTCCAAGCATTTGTCCTTAGGCATGACCTTCCTCTTGTGCTTCAGATCTGTTTCTCCCTGCCTACTGGACCTCTTTTGTCGGGGTCAGCAAGCTACAACTCATAGGCTATATTTGGTCTGCATTCTGCTTTGTAAATAAAGTTTTATTAAAACATAGCCTCATCTATTTGTTTACATATGTCTGGCTGTTTCTGTGCTACAATGGCAGAGTTGGCTAGTTGGGACAGACTAGACTGTGTAGCCTGCAAAGCCTAAGATATTTACTATCTGCCCCTTAATTGAAAAAGGGCTGACCTTTTTTAAAGTCTGATCCATAACCTAAATGTTTTGTGGTGATGGTGTTACTGGCAGAAACCAAATATCTTATCCTTTTTCAATTTCCTTTTCACTTCTAGCAAACCTCTAGCCCCATTCCCACTTGATCAAAGCTTTATTATCAACACAATTAAGTGTGATGTGCGTTGTTATTTACTTCCTTTCACCTTCCACTTAACACAATTTCTGAGTCTGTTACAGTTTTCTTCTAATTGTCTCTGAGTTTTTATGCTAAAAGACATCCCAGCTGACCTCCCTACTTTTTGCCCGTGTCCTCAAAGGCTTGCTGTTTTATCTGCATATTAAGACTTACTGCTCTTTTGAAAGCAGAGTAACCAGAGTTTTATCAAACTGGAAAATGCTGGAGCTTATGTACTCATTATCAAAGTAACGGTTGGTGTTTTTAATTGTAAAAATGGTTGCAAAGTGGTTTTTGAGTTATCCAAGAAAGCTTGTACTCTGTAGGACTGTCTTACTAATACACTTTCTGTATTATCAAAAGCAGAATGTGGTATGCATTTGTTTGTTCCTTGTTTTATTACAGGAAGGAGAAGAATGAAAGGGGGGAAATGTGAGAAAAAATTAAGCCAAAAGTAAAGTTAGCAATGCAAAATGCACTCATCCCATAAAGTCAATGTAGTGACCAAATAAAAAGGGACAAGCAAGTAATTCATAGATGCTAATGTGCTTGGGCAACTGCCATTTGTGGCCACAATTTTTGCTGTAAGTAATTTAACAGCCTATGCCAAAGGAAGACAAGATCCAGTAGATTAAAAGAAAAAACAGCCACCTGCTCCAGAAAAGCACACACCTGCTTTGGAGTCTTACAGCCTGAGTTCAGATTCTAGTTCTGTCATCTATTAGCTATATATACCTAGTCAGATTTCTTGAGCTCTCTAAGTATTTTCTCATCTGTGAAATGAGTGATCGCTGTATCAGAGGGCAGTTGTAAGACAGTTGTGTGTACAGTCTATAGTGCAGTGCCTGGTGTGTTGTGAATGTGGGATGAATAATAGCCTTCTTCCATGGGTCTTCATAAAAGAACACCAGTAGTGTACATAATGCGGTGACTGGCATATTTTAGTAATTTATGGGATTTAAAAAAATGTCAGTGTAAGGTCATGGAGTGATGCAAATTGTGGTTCCATATATGTAATTGGATAGGGGGTCAACTACATTTGAGAGCCAAGTTTATGACCCAGCCCAAGACCTAGAGTCTCAGGGTGTAAAGTAATGGCTCTTAATCTAACAGTTTTTGATGGAACAAAGTTCTGTTACCACCCCGGTGTGGCTATACATATATATCAAATTGTATGTAGTATTTGGGAGTCTGTTAACCTCCTGAAGCCACTCCATGGATTAATTAGCCTGAGTGTCTTGTGCCCCCCAAATTAAGGGCTCTTGATTTAGGGGGATGGTATTGGGGGCATAAATCATTAAGTCATTGGTTCTTACTGATATTTTTTTAAAGTTTTATTTATTTGAGAGACTGCGCAATCAGGAAAAGGGGAGATAAACAGGGAGAGAATCTCAAGTAGGCTCCTCACGCTAGTGCAGGCCCAATGTGGGGCTCGAACCTGTGAAACTGAGATCATAACCTGAGCTGAAACCAAGAGTCAGACACTTAACTGACTGAGCCATGCAGGCACCCCAAATCAGTGGTTCTTAAATCTGTCAGACATAGCACCCCATGTGTAAAAAGAAATGTATCCTTGTATATTCTTACCCTGATGTGAAATTGATGGGTAATATAACTTGCTTATCCACTTTTTAAAGAATACTAAGTATCCTAACTAGAGAATAAAAGAGGTAATAATAGAATAATAAGGGAAATTGGAAGTAATTTTTAATAAAATTATTTTAGCCCACATAGAAGTACATAATGAAGTCTGATCATTGAACTTCTACCTAGTACCAGTGGGAATATAACTTTTTTTTTTGGAATATAACAATTTTAAATGTAAGTTATTAAGTTACTCTGAAATGATGAACAATACTTAGGACAGTTCTTGACTAAAACTATCTTTTTTCAGTTGATGTGGTAGTTTTAGAAAATTCAGAGTATATTAAAATTGTGCAAAAAATGGTTAGATGACATGTATAATACAATTACATTCAAAATTTCAAAGTCCATTACAAATAAATTGTTTTTAATGTTTTTAATTTATTCTTAGAGACAGAGCATGAGAGGGTGAGGGGCAGATCGAGAGAGGGACACAGAATCTGAAGCAGGCTCCAGGCTCTGAGCTGTCAGCACAGAGCCTGACCCTGAGCTTGAGCTCACAAGCTGTGAGATCATGACCTGAGCTGAAGTCGGACACTTAACCAACTGAGCCAACCAGGCGCCCCTAGATTTTTTTTTTTTAAGTTGATGTCAATGTCTGGCAGGATATTTGAATGTTGTTCGGGATACTAGCTTTTTAGGTTTGTGGTTTGTAGATCTGTTCTGTGTATTGCTTATCTGTAAAACCAGCATTATTTTACCTGTAATTACTATAAAACCAAGGTATCCCATAAACTTCTGCTAGTATTTTAGTGTTCAGTGGTAATGTACCCATTGACTGCTAGTCCTTTAGGTTGCTTTCATTGTGCACATGAATCAGCAGGTAATTCTGATTCATTATACGTGAAGTCAGACCTATGATTCTGCATTTATAAGAAATCCCCGCGTGATTCAGATGATTATTGTGATCCATAGGCCACACTTTAAGGCACAATGCTCTGTATCTGTACTGTCCAAAAGGGTAGCTCAGGTGATGGGACATTTCTGTTATTGGCAGAAAGTTGTTAGGGAACTGTTGTGAATACTGTTTCTCAAGTGATCTTTTAATAGGTTGTAAATACCAATGAGTTTATACCATTTGGCCATATCAGCCATGAAAAAGTATCTCTAAAGCCTCATTGTTTGTTTACACTTGGTTTAACTTAAAAAAAATTTTTTTTTATTTAGTAATCTCTATACCCCATATGGGGTTTGACCTCACAATCCTGAGATCAAGAGTTGCATACTCTTGGACTGAGCCAGCTAGGGCACCACTAGTTTAACCTTATTTTTTTTTAATTGAAGTAAAGCTGGTATATAACGTTAGTTTGAAGTATATGACATAATTCCATATTTGTATATACTACCAAGTGATCAGTCAGCACAAGTCTAGTTACCACCTGTCACCATGCAATTGACTCCCTTCACTTATTTTGCCCACCCCCCAATCCTCTTCCCTTTAACTATCAATCTGTTCTCTGTATGAGTTTTGTTTGTTCATTTGTCTTTTACATTCCACATATAAACAAAATCATAACACTATTTGTCTTTCTCTGGCTTGTTTCACTTAGCATAATATGTTTAAGGCCCATCAATGCCACAAATGGCCTGCCTGAATAGTATTCCATTGTGTATGTATACACCACATCTTGATTCATTCATGCATTGATGGACAAAGGTGGTTTTCATATCTTGAAATTTCTTGGCTATTGTAAATAATGTTGCAATGAACATAATGGGGTACATATACCTTTTTGAATTAATGTTTTTTGTTTCTTTGGATAAATACCCAGAAATGGAGTAGGTGGATCATTTGGTACTTTTGTTTTTGAATTATTGAGGAACCTGCATACTGTTTCCCGTAGTGGCTGCACCAATTTATATTCCCACGAACAGTGCATGAGGGATCTTTTCTCTACATCCTTACCAACAATTGTTATTTCTTGTCCTTTTGATACTAGCATTTCTGGCTGATATCAGGTGATATCTCATTGTGGTTTTGATTTACATTTCCCTGATAATTAATGATGTTGAACATCTTTTCATGTGTCTGTTGGTTATCTATATGTCTTCCTTAGAAAAATGTCTGTTTAGATTCTCTGCCCATTTTTTACTGGGATTTTTTTTTTCCTATTGAGTTGTTTGATTTTTTTAAAAAAATTATTTTAATGTTTATTTATTTTTGAGAGAGAGAGCGTGCTACAGAGCATGAGTGGAAGAGGGGCAGAGAGAGGCAGACACAGAATCTGAAGCAGGCTCCAGGCTCTGAGCTGTCAGCACAGAGCCTGACGGGCCTGAACTCATGAACCATGAGATCATGACCTGAGCCGAAGTTGGACGCTGAACCAACTGAGCCACCAAGATACCCCAGTGTGAGTTCTTTTAATTAGACTTTAAGATAAATACAAAATATATTCCTAGGTAACTAAATGAGTGGGCAATCTTAAGTCTTAATCAGTTAAATAGTTATCACATTGTAAGAAGTGATAGTGCTGGTATTAGATAGGTATTCTGTGGAATGTTTATTTTTTTGGGGGGGAGCAATAATTACATTGCAAACTACTTGCCTATTTAATGTCACAATGACAGTAAACCCATGTCGTCTGCATTAACATGAATATTTTGTATAGATAGCAAAAGAGCCTATATTCATCTTATCCAAGTACGATACCAGTTTACTAAGTTAAAAAATGTATAGGAGGTATGCACATTAATTTTTTCTCCCACTGAAATTCTGATCTATTAAAGATGTTTCTTACTATTCAGTTTCCCACAAGTGTTAATGAGCAGGCTTAAGTATTTAGCCATTCAACAAACATTGAGTACCTATTATATACTAGCCATTGCTACGTGTTGAATAGACAGTGGAGAATAAATGAGACATAGTAACCCTGATGATGAATATAGTCTGTAAGTTTATATAGTGTAAGTGAAAATACATGTATTAAATGGTTACTATATGCCAAGGTAGTTTATACTAACAACAGAGCAGAAGAAAAATTTCTCACCTAATAAATCTTGTTCTAGTAGAATTGTAGATGTGTTCATTTTCTCTGTATCTTTGTAACAGTTTTTGCCTTACATAGTTCAATGCAAAGTTATTTGATGCTAACGGATGACATTTCATTGTTAATTGTATGCTTTGTCATACAGAGAAATGGCTAATATTTCTCCATTGCAATAGATATCACTGAGCCCTGAATCCCCTTCTCTAACTCCCTGAAGTCCATATGGTTTTAGTTTAGGTTAGAATTTTAAATAGGGAGTTTATTCCAGAGCAATAATTATTTATGTGTGAACTCCAGAAAATATTTTTTTAACTTTTAGTTTTGGTATAATTTCAAAGTTACAGAAAAACTGGAACAATACAAAGAATTTCTATATGCCCTTCACCCAGATTTATCACATGTTAGCATTTTATAACATTTACTTTTTTCTAATTTTTTTTTTCTGAGCCTTTTGAGAATAAGCGGATACACTCCTTTGCCCTAGATACTTCAGTGTGTTTCCTAAAATATATTCGGCATATTTTCTAAAAGCCAGGACATTCTCTTACATAACCATGACAATGATCAAAATCAGGAAATTATCATTGATACAATGGTATAATTTATAGATTTTATTAAAATATCTCTGTCCCAAAAATTTCCTTGATAACAAATGAAAAGTTTTGTATATTTATATGTTATACTCAGTTGTCCTTTCCCTTTAGACTCCTGTAATCTGGAACAGGTCCTCAGCCTTTTGGTTCAATGACATTAACGTTCTCTTGTTTTTGTTTTTATTTTTTTAACGTTTTTAATAGTTTATTGTCAAGTTGGTTTCCATATAACACCCAGTGCTCATCCCCACAAGTGCCCTCCTCCATGCCCATCACCCCCCTTCCCCTACTCCTCACCCCCAGCTGCCCTCAGTTTGTTCTCAGCATTCAAGAGTCTCTCATGCTTTGCCTCCCTCCCTCTCCCCCACTATTTTACCCCTTCTTCTCCCCCATGGTCCTTCGTTAAGTTCCTCCTAATCCTCCTATACGTGCAAACGTGGTATTTGTCCTTCTCTGCCTGACTTATTTCGCTCAGCATAACACCCTCAAGGTCCATCCATGTTGCTACGCATGGCCAGATTTCATTGTTTCTCATTGCCATGTAGTATTCCATGGTATAGATAAACCACATCTTCTTGATCCATTCATCCGTTGATGGACACTTAGGCTCTTTCCATGTTTTAGCTATTGTGGAGAGTGCTGCTATGAACATGGGGGTACATGTGCCTCTATGGACCAGCACTCCTATATCCCTTGGGTAAATTCCCAGCAGTGCTATTGCTGGGTCATAGGGGAGTTCTGTTGTTAATTTTTTGAGGAATCTCCACACTGTTTTCCCGAGGGGCTGCACCAGTTTACATTCCCACCAACAGTGTAGGAGGGTGCCCGTTTCTCCACATCCTCACCAGCATCTAGAGTTCTCTGATGTGCTCATTTTAGCCACTCTGACTGGCGTGAGGTGGTATCTCAGTGTGGTTTTGATTTGTATTTCCCTGATGAGGAGGGGTGCTGAGTATCTTTTCATGTGTCTGTTGGCCATCTGGATGTCCTCTTTGGAGAAGTGTCTGTTCATGTCTTCTGCCCATTTCTTCACTGGATTGTTTGTTTTTCGGGTGTGGAATTTGGTGAGTTCCTTATAGATTTTGGATACTAGCCCTTTATCTGATATGACATTAACACTTTTGAAGAGAACATGCTAGCTACTTCGTAGTATATTTCGGTTTTGGTTTGAATGTTTCCTCGTGATTAGAATCAGGTTATGAACTTTTTGCAAATATATAACCTAAGTTCTATGGTTTTCTCAGGGCATCCTACCAGGAACATATGCTGCCAATTTGTTCCATTACTGATGATGTTAATTTTGATCACTTGATTAAGATGATGTCTATGATTTTCTCCACTGTAAACTTACTGGTTTTCCCTTTGTAGTTAATAAAAATATCTTGTAGGGGTACTTCCTGTTTCTCCGCAAATTTTGCCCACAAAGTTTTAGTACTCGGTGATGGTGTTGCCTTTGGTTAGGACTGACAAATGGTGATTTTTCTACTTCCATCAGTCTTCTGTATTTATTAGTTGGCTTCCTATTGTTAGAGCTTTCCCTTCTTTATTTAAATGCAGACTTACGGTTTCTATTCAATTGATAATAATCTTTTCCCATCATTAGTTTGGTGTTCATACTGTCCCAGATTTGGCCAGTGGGTACTCCTCCAAACTGGCTCCTTGTCATTTTGATACATTCATATCATTCTTTGAGTGGAATTTACTTTTGGGTACAAAAGAATGTCCCAGACTTATCTTGATTCATTTCATACTTTCTCTGCTTCAGTTCTGAAATTGGTGATTTCTCCATGGACCCCTAATCCCTTTAATGGATAATGTAATTTATAACCAAGATCTGGCAGTTGGTATACTCATTGCTACCAAGGTGTCATTGCTTAAAAGTTCTCATGGTTGACAGAGCTAGGAAATAGAAGTATGTATGTGTTTATACATGTCTTCCTACAATCCTTTATAAAAATCCATGAGTTTCTCCAATGTCTCTAATTCCAACCCAACGTAACACAGAGGTTTTTGTGTCTTCTCTTTTCATGCACGTAATTCTTTTTCTGTGTACAGTGAGAAAGCAGTTTTTCATCTGCAATATATTTACTTGTTCAATCCTAGAATAGAAAATAGTTTCATAATTGCTAGCCTTTGTCTTTACAAGAAAGAAATCTAATAATTCAAGATATGTTTAGAGTTCATTTGATCTTTAGATGTGGAGAATTTAGTTCAAATACTGTATTCAATACTGTACTCCTATCCCTCCTTCGGTATAGCAATGCTATTATTTGAAATGTCACTTCATTCATGGTTTCTGTTGTATTCCATTTTAGGTTCCCTGCCCCATCATTTCTGGTTTCTCTCTTCTTTCTTACCCTTTTCTTTTTCCTTTCCTTTTCTTTTTTTTTCTTTTCCCTTCCCTCCTTTTCTTCCTTTCCCTTTCTTTTTCCTTCCCCTCCTTAATTTCTTCCTCCCCTCTCCCCTTTACCTTCTTCCCTTTTGTCTTCCCTGAATGGATAAAACATTAATGTGATTCCAAAAGGCAGAATAGTTTATGAAGCTATACTCAGAAAAATGACCTCTTCCCCCAATTGCTTTGTTCTTTCTATCCCATTCCAACTCGCCTCCTGTAGGTAACCAAATTCATTAATCTCTGGGTCGTCCTTTATTTTTCTTTGCACAAACGAGTCCACATATGTATATATTACTTCCTCATTTCTTACACATAGAGTAAGATACTATAGATGTCTTTTGTACTTTGCTTATTTTACTTGACAGTGTATCCTGGAAAGTATTTCACATCTATTCATAGAGATCTTATTTAAACTACATGGCCTGTCTCATCGTTTATTTAACCACTCTCCTATGTATGACTATGCATAACAAAATATGCAATTATACACAATGCTGCAGTAGATAATCTTGTACAGTTAAATTTTCATGTATCTGCAGGTTAAACTCCTTGAAGCAAGATTGCTTAGTTAAAAGAGAAACATTTATATCGTTTCCATTTGTCTCTTAAAGTTTGCATCAATGTGCATTGCCACCTGCAGTATGAGAGTGCCTGTTTTCCCATGACTTCAAACCCATCTTGTTAATAATATAACGTTTGCCAACGGAAAGCAGAGAAACAGTGTTTTGGTATAGTCTTAATGTTCTCTTCTTTTGGGTGATGTTGAATATACTTTAAAGGCTGTGTGTGTGTGTGTGTGTGTGTGTGTGTATTTAAATGTTTTTGTCTTTTACTCATTTATAATTTTTATTATTTACCAGCAGCCAAGATTGAAAATTGCTGCTCTGTTCTTATAAAACTTCTCCATAATGGCCAAATTTATACTTCTTTCCCAAGATGTGTGAGCGTGCCTCGAATAAATAAGGATAGTAGTGTAAGAACTGGTGGTTTTGGGTTCCTAGTTCCAGTTCCTGAAAGCCCATATATTTCCCTACTCTATTTTTTGTTCAGTAATTTCTGCATTCAGTGTGCAAATAAATAACCCCCTGCCTTTTACTTAAGTTAATTATATTTCAGTTGTTACCAGAATTGCCTGGAGAAAACCATTTTGTTGTTCTTCCATAATAATTTTTCACATTCTCTGAAGGAGTATTTTTCATCTATTGGTCAGTTTTCTTGTTTTTTTCATTTTATTTCTGATAATATCTTTGATGTATCCATTAAAAAAGTTATTTCAGGGCACCTGGGTGGCTCATTTGGTTACGTGTCTCACTTTGGCTCAGGTCATGACGTCATGGTTGGTGAGTTCAAGTTCCACATCAGGCTCTCTGCTGTCAGCTCGGAGCCTGCTTTGGATCCTAGGTCTCCTTCTCTTTCTGCCCCTCCCGTGCTTGCTCTGTCTCTCTCAAAATAAATAAACTTAAAAAAATTAAATTAAAAAGTTATTTAGTGAATTGCAATTTAAGTGTACTTTTTATTTTTTAATTTAAAAAAATATATTTTAAATGTTTTTATTTGAGAGAGAGAGAAAGACACAGAATCCTAAGTAGGCTCCAGGCTCTGAGCTGTCAGCACAGACTTTACTGGCTTTTCTCACATTTTCTCTTGCTTGGCCATTTTGATCTAAGCTTTTCACTCCGCTTTGTCTGTGACAGCCTGCACTTTAGTTCTTGTGCTGGTTGTTATAAAGAAGGCCACACATTTTAGGATGAAAGCACGTTTTTGCTGGTGCTCTCTGAAATCTGCCGCCACTGGGGCTGTCTCTGTTCACTTCTGTGCAATCTTTGGTGCTTTTAGCAGTACATTATGTTTTGGTGTCTGAGGATTATACTTTTCCTGTGTCAGTAGGAAAGGTCACAAGGTTTCCCTCCTCCCTATATTCTGGTTTTTGTACAGTTTCTAAGAGGAGAAGGGAAAGATGCTGATTTCTAGCTGTTTTGCATTAAAAGTCCTTATTTCTTTTCATTGTTATTTTATTATCATTATGGGAAGGAAGGGGGGGTAAATGCATCCTGAGTCTATTATTTTCAATTGGAAACCAGATTTTGGTCATTTCTAACCCTTTCTGAGATTACCTGTCATTATATTTTTATTGTTATTTTTTTAAGTAATTTCTACACCCAATGTGGGGCTCAAACTTGCAACCCAAGATCAAGAGTCATATTCTCTACTGACTGAGCTAGCCAGGGGCCCCTCATCTGTTTTTAATACAGATGATTAATTTATTCTTATAATTAATGTGTTTGATGATAGTCATCTTTTTCATTTTCTTAAAATGAAACACTTTTTTCAGTGTTTTGGGTTAAACTATTTTCTTTGCTTATGTCTTCCTAAAATGTATTTTATTTTTGATTCTTGTGGTTGATATTTTAAGTTTTCAAAGGATTCTTTAACTTATGTTCTTTGTTAGTATTAATGACTTCATGACATGTAATATTTTTAGCCCCTGTTGTTTAAGAAAATGCTTCAATTCTTACAGTTCTGAGTCTTTTTGTACTGTGTTCTTTGATCACATTTACAGCATTAAAAGTTACCTCTGTTTTATCTTATTTACTACCTGATCCTGAAGTCATGATTTTTTAGAATAATGAAATCTGCTTTATTATTTTGATATGACTATATAAATGATATTTGCTCATCAAAAACTCAATTTATAAAAGTCTGAGGACTAATGTTAATATTTTGGTGGTCAAATTTTTATGCATTCATAATATCCAGATATACCGAGGGCTAGTTAAGATGTTGAGCTACAATTGACCCAAATATTTGACTGAAAGCAGTATCAAAAATAGAGATTTGTTAATTATATAACATAAAATAAGGCTACAGGTTGACAGCAGCTTAGCAAAGTTAGGGCTTCGGACTGGCTTCTTGATTTTTTGGCTTTCCTCTCTTAATCACAAAACAGTCTCACACTTCCAGCCATAACTTACTCAGATAACTAGGTTCAAAACCAGGAAGCAGGGAAATAAACTGCTTCTCCATGTGTCTTTTTAAGGATAAAAGAAATCTTTCCTAGAAGACCCTGGCAAGTGTTTACTATCCATTGGTCAGGTTACACGGTTGTGCCCCAGGGTAAGGAAGGCTGGGAAAGAGTGCCTCAGGCATTTTCTGCTTCTATATTGAGAGGTTAGACTGATAGCAAGAAAGAATGATAGGGAATGGCTACTACGTTTGTCACGTGTAATCGTACACAATGGGGCCATATATTGGGTTTATTTTGTTGTGGATTTTTTCAAAAGAGAATTCTTTTCTTTCTTATCATACCCAAGCCCCATATAGCCATTATTAAAAATCTGGTCACTCACATTTCACTGTACTTTTATATACACATATGTATAGAGTGGAGATTTAGTCACTGGTTTTTATAAAATGGGCTCATGTTATATACATTTATCTGAATCTTCTTTTTCTTGCCTACTATACAGTACAAATACTCCTAAGTCAATAGGCATAGATCTAATTTCAGTTATTTTGAAGCCTGCATGACCTGTGCTGTGTAACTACATTTTATTCACCCATATCCTTCTTGGTGAACTTTCATTCGTGTTGCTAGTTTCTCCCCTCTACAAGTATTGCCATTATAGATATCTTCACTATGCTGTGTCTTCATATTTTGGAGCTAATTTGGATTATGAGGATGGTAACCCATTGCTGGGTTAAAGGGAATTGTTGTCAATACACAGGCATAATTTTACATAAATTCAAAAATGCTATTATAAATTCACATATCCCCGGGGCGCCTGGGTGGCTTAGTCGGTTAAGCGTCCGACTTTCGCTTGGGTCATGATCTCGCGCTGTGGGTTCGAGCCCCGCGTCGGGCTCTGTGCTGACTGCCACCTCAGAGCCTGGAGCCTGTTTCAGAGTCTGTGATTCCCTCTCTCTCTGACCCTCCCCTGCTCACGCTGTCTCTCTCTCTCTCTCTCCTAGAAATAAATAAAAACATTAAAAAAAAAAATAAATTCACATATCCCCCACATCTGTAGAAGTCTTTCATTTTATTAATACTTTTACTAGTGGTAGGTGTTTGCTCATTGTATGTTTGTTCATTCAGTCAACAAATATTTATTGAGTATCTTGGCCATGTACATTATTCCAGGTATGAGAGTGAAAAAGTTCCTGCCTTCATGGAGTTTACAGTCTATTGAGGAAGACAGGCAATAAACAAGTAATGAATGCAATCTAATAAAATAAATATTGTACACATACAATATACAATAAAACAATCAGTTATGCTAGGTAACTGATAAGTGTTGTAAAGGGAAATAAAGTAGGATAGGTATTATGGGAAGAGGTTACTCTGTTAAGGAGATCAGAACAAATTTCTGAGCAGTTGATTTTTGGGCAAAGACTTGATTTAAATGAAGGAGCAAGGAAGGAATGTTTCAGGCAGAGGGGACACTTTTTTGTTTGAAGATCACTAGATGGACAGTGTAGCTGGGTAGAATGATAGGGGAAGAATAGAAAGAAATGAAGTCAGAAGGGGTGGTCTATGGCTAGATTACAATAGGCCTTGTCAGCCATAGTAAGAACTTTGGTAAGGTGCCAACTGAGACTCTTAATTCTTGATAATCTGATGGGCGCAAAGTGACATGTCATTGGTACTTCAGTTTTCTCTGTATAGTAATGTTTTGAAAATATTTCGTATGTGTATCTGGACTTACTCTCCTGCTTATTAATATTTACTCTTCTGCATATGTATATCCTTAGTCCATGTTTCTGTCCAGTTACTCTTTTCTGTTGTTTTCTAAGAGTTATTTGTTTCACATTATAAATACTTTTACAAGTATATTATTTAATGACTTGAGTTATGATACATTTTCTTATCCACAAATTAAATTTTTTTTAAGTCAAACCTCTCTATGTTGTTGTTAGTACTTATAAACTTATGACCATTGTATCTGCATGAACTGCTACTCTCTATATGATGCCTCTCTTTATTCTGTGTAGGCTTTTAATATTATATATTGCACCCTGGCTGGTATTAGCAGAGAGAAACGTTTGGCCACTTATCAGTCTGTGTCTTCAGGCAACTTTTAAATCTCTCTGTACTTCCATTACTCATCTGTGAACTAGGGATTATAACAGCATCTACCTCATGGGGTTATGAGGATTAAAAGAGTTAATACTTCTAAAGTGCTTAGAACAATGCTCAGCACAGTATGTATTATGGAAGTGTCTGTTACTCAGTCATGATATCCTTCACTTGCTCGAAGACAATATTCCCAGACAGGGAAATCTTCAGAGACTATACCAGTTACCTACACCGTCTTAGCAAAATACCCAAGGACCAACCCAAGCTTGATTAAGAAAGAACCTAAACTGATTTTACCTTATACTGTTAGAGACTAAAAAAACAAAATCTAGTACTGATCTTTTTGGGGGGATGTGATGGGGAAAGGAAATGATTCTTTCCCCCTTTTTTTCTTTGGAAGGCTATATAATTTTACCTTTGAAATAGAGAGTTTTATAAAGCTAATCAGGTGTATGTATTTTCTCAATCCTAACTGGTCTCCTAATCTCTTTAATCTGCAGACTTCAGTCTTATTAATTAGTTTAATTATTACCTTTCCTTCATCTATATTTTGTTAACTTCTCCTGGCACTCCTGTGATTTTTTATGACCTTGGCTTTGTCCAGGTCAGTTGTCATTGTTTCTTGCAAGTCACATTCTTTTGCCTGCCTGCTGACTGTTTTGAGATAGGTCTCCTTATTTTTAATTAATCGAGGTCTAAACAGTGAACTTCCTGTTTTGATATATCTACTTAATTTAAAAATTTTCAGTCCACGGTCTGTGATTTGTAATTAGATTTCCTTAAACATTTTGATTTTGTACACTTAAGGTGGCTTTGCCTGTCAGTAGCTCTGTTTCAGGAGATGATCTCAGTTCTGGGGGTTTTGCACATTCTTCCTCATTCTGGCTGCTGAGTCAGGGGCTGTGTTATTTGCCTTTGCCTCCACAGGGCTCCCTCCACCCTTGCTCAGGGCTCAAGTGCTCCTATTGATATACTTCCAGTGTATATCTCTGGTTCTGAGAGACACTGGCATCTTCTGTTTCGCAGCCGGCCGGTACTCCTGTCAGGAGGTTGCTTATCCCTTCCCGAGAATGATCTGCTCCCTTCACTCCTCAGATTTGGAGGCAGTCAGTTTATCAGTTCTCCGCTTATCCCCAAGGGCCAGAGACGTGAGAAGGAACAAGTCATGAGATCTAGTGTGATCACATATCAGTGACTTTCTATCCTCATCCCAGGACGCCTGCTCTTTCTCCAGGACCCAATCATTTCATCTGGCCTGGAAGGGGAAGTCCTGGGCTCACTCTCTGAAGAGCTCTAAGCATACCTGAAGTTTGGCTCATCCATGCTGTCTGCCCAGTTGGGGGGAAGTACGAGGTATTTGGGCTGGAGCTGAGAAAGCCGAGCAGGAGGAACACATTCACATTGCCATCTTCCCAGATACCTTCCAATGTTGAGCTTTTAATTTGGGGTCATTTGGTGGACATCTTCATGTAACCTGTACGAGAAGGATTTGTGGATGGTGTATTTTCTCAGACTTTGTCTATCTGAAATGATCTTTTGTATCTTTTTACATTTAAAGGAGACTTGAAGGGATATAAATGGTTTATCATTTTAGGATTGCAGGACTTTCTCTTTGAAAACTTTATAGATATTGCATAATTATTCTTGACCTTTAAAATTACAGTCAGGCCCACCCCTAATGTTCACAGGGCCCAAGGCAAGAGTTCAAATGGAGAACCCGTATCTAAATCTTTAAAACGTTTGAATTAAGCTTAAATATATACCATTCTTTCACCTTAGCAAATAAATTTTCATTACAATAATGTTGAAAAGGATACATAATATGGTTTTTATTTGATGAAAGACAAAATATCAAAGATGACTGAATTTAATTAGTGAATGTATCTGGGTTTTCAACAGCAGTGTCTGGGTGAATGATATAGACCTATGTCTTTGATTAATGCTTCTGTTTCTTTTGTTCAGTCTCCTTCAGGAGCACTGTTTATTTTGATTCTATTCTTTGTATTTTTAGCTATTCTTTATTTTTTTTAACTTTTCTTGTCTTTTTCAAACCTTTATTCTGAAGAGTTTTCTCATTTGCCTTGCCTTTGTTCTAGCAAAATCATTAATTACATTCTTATATTAAGAATTTTCTTATAATTTCTGTTGGCAGAAATATAAGGCATAAAAATATACCCTAAGTATTTAATATATTTCATCAAAAATTAAAATTAAAAGGGAACCTGGGTGAGTCGTCTGTTAAGTGTCCAAATTCGGCTCAGGTCATCATCTCACTGTTCGTGAGTTTTAATTCTGTGTTGGGCTCTGTGCTGACAGCTCAGAGCCTGGAGCCTGCTTCAGATTCTGTGTCTCCTTCTCTCTCTCTGCCCTTCCCCGATTCGTGCCCCGTCTCTGTCTCTCAAAAATAAATAATCATTAAAAAAAAATTTTAATGATAATTAAAACAAATACTAGAAATCATTTTTATGTTTTCAAAAAGTTATCTTAAAGTATTCATTTTATTCTTTTATTTATTAAAACTAAGAGGTAGAGGTAACATACAAATATAATATCTCAATTTTAACTAAGAATTGAATTAAAAACTTAATTTTTTGGAAATTTAATGAAATGTTAGTAAATGGTTTATATAAATAAAACTCTTTGCAGTTCTAATATTCAGTGTCCATCTTGTTGCCAATGTAAAGAGAATCAGTAACATCCTTTCCAGGTTGCCTCTGTAACTATTTATACACAAAAGTAAGAGTAATCATGAATTGCTTAATATCGTGAAGTGTGGTACCTAATGTGAATACATTGCTATTTGTGTAAGTATGTCTTTTTAAAATCTAGTTTCACTTAGTCTCTTTTAACCTAGAAGCAACTTGATGTTCATTGACTGTTAGAAGAAATCAGATCTTTTAGGAAGGCCCACAATCTAGATTTGTCTGATTGTTTAACGTGTTCTTTCATCTTCCATATTCCCATTAATTGAAAGTTTAGCCCAAAGTTTTGGCTAAAACAATGTTAAACTTTTTTGGCAAGAGTGCTTCAGGGTTAATGCTGTGTATTTCATACTAGATCCCGACAGTGAGCACATAATGTCAAGTTTGATCACTTGGCTAAGACAGTAATGCCAGGGCTCTCAGTTGTAAGGTATATTTCTCCTTTGCAGTAAGCAAATCATCTGTGGGGTGATACTTTGGTTCTGTGCCAATACCATCATCTTCAACAACCTTTTACCTAATGGCTTTAACATCCTTGTCTGAATTACGTCATTAAGATTTAAAGAAAGGTTTTCCAATTAAATGATTTCTTCTACATTTATTAGCTGACATTTTTCTTTTAAAACATTTTAAATGTTTTGGGGCGCCTGGGTGGCTTAGTCGGTTAAGCGTCCGACTTTCGCTTAGGTCATGATCTCGCGGTTCGTGGGTTCGAGCCCCGCGTCGGGCTCTGTGCTGACTGGTAGCTCAGAGCCTAGNCGTCGGGCTCTGTGCTGACTTCCAGCTCAGAGCCTGGAGCCTGTTTCAGAGTCTGTGACCCTTTCTCTCTGACCCTCCCCAGCTCGCACTGTCTCTCTCTCTGTCTCCTAGAAATAAATAAAAATATTAAAAAAAATTTTTAAATGTTTTATTTGTTTCTGAGAGAGAGAGAGAAAGAGAGAGAGAGAGAGACAGCCAGTGTGAGCAAGGGAGGGTCAGAGAGAGGGAGACACAGAATCTGAAACAGGCTCCAGGCTCTGAGCTGGCTGTTAGCACAGAGCCCGTCACGGGGCTCAAACCCACAAACTGTGAGATCATGACCTGAGCTGAAGTTGGACACTTAACCGAATGAGCCACCCAGGCACTCCTGACATTTTTCTCTAAAGAAGAAATTTCTCTCATCAACAGGAGTTATGTTCTAGTTTTTCCCCAAAGGCAGGATAAATGTTTAATTCTCTCCTTTATAAACTAAAGAATGGTTGCCTAAAAGGGATGAAGAGGGCATGGGGAGAGGAGAAGGATGGATAGCATGACTTTTATATGAATTTGATTTTATTTTACCAATGAGCTTTACAAATTAAAAGAAAAATTTAGATGGGGTGTAAAATGCAAACATCCAAATTTAATATCAATAATTAGAAAGCCTATGACAAAAACTGAGGACTGATGGATGTGGGGGGCAGGGGGGATGGGCATGGAGGAGGACACTTGTGGGGATGAGCACTGAGTGTTATGAGGAAACTAATTTGACAATAAACTATTTGTAAAAAATAAAAATAAAAATAAAAAAATAATAATTAGAAAGCCTATTTTTACTTCATATTGGTAGGATCCATACAGAGAAAATAATGATTCCAAATGATCATTGAATATCATACTCCATTTGTACATTCAAAATGGGATATATTGTAAGAACAAAAAGAACTGCAAAGAAATCTTTAAACTACATAATTTTATTGCCGATAGTAATATTGGTGGTAGAATTATCGGGCCCCAAGATTTTCACCACCAGAGAAAAGAGATACGAATGTAAAATCAGAAGTTCAGAAATATCTTTATAATAGTATGAATTATAGATATTAATATGAAGTTATTTAAAAATATTTAAGAATACTTTCTAATTTTGCCCATAGAAAGAGCCTGGAGCTAATGATGCCCCAACTGGTAAAAATAAGATTCTATGATCTCTCTCACAAAATCTGCACTAACACTTACTCTAAAACTGCAAAGCTGATTAAATCCAACCCTCCACCTCTCAGGTAACTGGAAAAAAACACAACCACACTAACTTAATTCATCACCCTAGCCTACACTAGGCCCCAATGCTACCTCATGGTTGTGGTATAGCACCCTGGTCCATTTACTGTGCCACTCTTGGTTATTTCACACTTCTCTTTTCCCACACTTCCAGGTCACTTCCTCTGTCCTGTGATGGTTTTGCTTCGTAATTCCCTGAAAAAATGGAACAATCAGAAAAGAACTTTTTAGGTTCCCATGACCGTATCTATCCACCTATACAATTTCATGTGTTTTGGCTCATCTGCTCTTATGGAACCTCCCTCTCCACATAGGCAGAATATTTCCTGCCCCCCATTCTTGCTCAGGGACATTACTCCATCATTCTCTCTCTCTCTCATCATCAGATGTCTCACTACTTTATTATTACTATCAGTATATACATGTGTTATTTATTCTCTAAGAAACTTTCCCACTTCTCTGCCAGCTACAGCCCCAATTCTCTGCTCAAAAGAGTTACTTGTCTAGTCTATAGGATCCATGAAACCACCATCCATATAAATTTCTAGAACATTCTATGTCTCTAGGAGTTTTCCTCATGTCCCTTTCTATTAATACCATCTTCAAAAGGAAATCACTATTCTGACGTCTTTTACTATTCATTAGCTTTGTCTGATCTTAAACTTTGTATAAGCACATCATCAGTATGTACTGTTGTGACTGCTTTCACTTGGTATGATGTCTGTAATCTGTTTTTTTGCAAGTATCAATAGTTTTAAAATACTGTATGGCATTCCATTGTGAGACTATACTATAATTGAATCATTCTTCTATTGAACATTGGGTGGATCCTAGATTTTTACTATTATGGATAATGCTGCTGTGACCATTTTAAAACCATGTTTTGGAAAACACATGCACATATTTCTCTTGAGTATGTATGTAGCAGTAGAATTGCTGGAACAGAGGGTAGGTATGTTTCATTGTAGTGCATAGTGTCACCAGTTTCCCCAAAGTGGTTGGACTAATTTACCTCCCAATAAGTAACATATGAGAGTTCCAACCGTTGCTTTATATCCTCAGTAATATTTGATATTGACAATCTTCTAAATTTTAGTGATTCTGGTAGATGTGTTATCTTATTATATTTTAATTATTATTTCTGTGACAAATACTTACATACCTTTTCATATGCTTGTTGGCCATTTGAAATGGCCTCTTTTGTGACAGACTGGTTCAGGTCTTTTACCCATTAAAAAAATGAGTTGTTTGTCATTTTCTTACAGATTTATATAGTAGTCCTTTGTTGGATTTGTGTATCAAGAAAATCTCCCATTCTGTGATTTTCCTTTTATTACTTGTTTAATTGTGGGGTTTTTTGATGAGTATAGTTCTCAATTTTAATGAAGTCAGTCTTTTATGATTAGTGTCTTTTGTGTTCTATGTAAGAATGTCTTGAAGACATTTTTCTGTTTTGTTTTAAAAGCTTTATTGTTTTACACATTTAGAACTATGGTTTCTCTCAAGTTAAATTTTGTATACTGTGTTTGATAGAGGTCAACCTTCATTATGTTCTATAAAATATCAAAAAGTTCCAACACAAATGATTGAAAAAACACTCATTTCCCTTATACACTTGCATTGATATCTGTCATAAACTGGGTCTTTTTTCCTGATTATTCTGTTCCATTGGTCTATTTGTACACCCTTGTGCCAATCCCACACTGTCATAAATACTATAACTTTGCACTAAATCTTGAATTCAAATGTGTTTTTAACCCATTTTTTTGTTTATTTATTTTGAGAGAGAGAGAGATGGAGAAGGAGAAAGTGCATGTGCCTATGAGCAGGGGCCCTGAGCTTCCAACTGAGCTACCCAGGTGCCCCTCTTTTTCTAGCTTGATTGGACCCCTCTGGTCTTATTTCCTGATACCCCAAAGCCAAAGTAATATGTATTTATGGACCCAGTACCAAAAAGACCTATTTTAGGTTATTAATAATTGATAGAGAAAAATATATGATACTTGAAAAGTTTCAGGTGGCAAAATCTCACCAACAGTATTTTAAATTTCTATAGTCCACCTATTATCATTCCTTCATTCTCTCCAGTCCAATCATGTGCAGAAAGGTACCAGTTTTTGCTTTATTTTATTATGTTTTAAATCACTTTTTTAAAGTTTATATATTTATTTTGAGAAAAAGAGAACGATCATGTGAGCAGGGGAGGGGATGCAAAGAGAAGGAGAGAGAGAATCCCAAGCAGGCCCCGTGCTGTCAGCACCGAGCCTGACATGGGGCTCGAACTCACAAACTGTGAGATCATGACCCAAGCAGAAAGCAAGAGTCAGTGCTTAACCAACTAAGCCATCCAGGGGCCCCTATTTTATATTTTAGAGAGAGAGAAGGAGGTGCCTGGGTGGCTCAGTTGGTTGAGTGTCTGACTTCAGCTCTGGTTATGATCTCAAGGTTCATGAATTTGAGCCCCACATCAGACTCACTGCTGTCAGTGCAGAGTCCGCTTCAGATCCTCCATCCCACTCTCTCTCAATCCCTCCCCTGCTCACACTCTCTCAAAACTGGATAAATATTTATTAAAGAAAAAAAATAGAGCACAGATGCCTGAGTGGGGCAAAGGTAGAAGGAGAGAGAATCTTAAGCAGGATCCACGTTCAGCACACAGCCTGACACGAAGCTCAATGCCACGACCTGAGCCAAAATCAGGAGTTAGAACCTCAACCCACTGAGCTAGTCAGGCACCCCAAGGTACGAGTTTTTAAAATGGGGATTACAGGGGCGCCTGGGTGGCTCAGTCGGTAAAGGTCTTTCACTTAGGTCATGATCTGGCGGTTCGTGGGTTCGAGCCCCGTGTCGGGCTCTGTGCTGACTGCCAGCTCAGAGCCTGGAGCCTGTTTCAGAGTCTGTGTCTCCCTCTCTCTCTGACCCTCCCCTGCTCACGCTCTCTCTCTCTCTCTCCTAGAAATAAATAAAACCTTTAAAAAATAAACAAATAAAATGGGGATTACTGCTTTTTAGTGGATACATAATTTCATTAAGAATAGTGGTAAGAAGTGGAGGGTTAACAATCTTAACTATTTAAAAAGCATACAATAATGATATGGGTAATAAATTCTCAGCTTTATCCCATGTATAATCATTGACCCTCCCAGGATCTGTTAATAATGTATTAGGGCTCCCGGGTGGCTCAGTCAGTTAAGCGTCTGACTTCAGCTCAGGTCATGATCTTGGGTTCGTGGGTTCGAGCCCCACATCTAGCTCTGTGCTGACAGCTCAGAGCCTGGAGCCTGCTTTGGATTCTATGTCTTCCTCTCTCTCTGCCCCTCCCCTGCTTGTGCTCTCTCTCTCTCTCAAAAATAAACATTAAAAATGTTTTTAAAAATAAGAAATATTAATAATGTATTGAAGAATTTTACATTTTCACCAGTAGTTCACAACTGGGGGCAATTTTTATACAATGTCTGGAGACTTTTTTTTGGTCACAACTGGGGCAGGAGGCAGTAGGAAGGGAAAAGTGCTACTGACTTCTAGTGGGTAGAGGCCAAGAATGTTGCTCAACGCCCTCTGATGCATCAGATAACACTCAACAACAAAGAATTAACCAGCCCCAAATGTCATACTGCAGAGGTTAAGAAACCTTGATCTAGGTGATTACATTTTTCTCTCAGAAATATCAGATCATCAGGCAAATAACCCACCCATTTAATTCTGCTCTTATATTTACAAAATAAAGTTAAAGAGAACAGCCAGAATGCGCCTTGCTGAGTGAATATGGAGTGGGAGAGGTAAGACTCAAAAGTTGGATAAACTGGGTCCAGTTTACGAGAAAATAAAATCAAGAACTGAAGAAAACGGTGGTAATGTAGGCGCGGAGGTCAACAGCACCTCTCCAACAGAGAATAGAGAAAAGGTTGACTAACTGCCTCTCTCTTCTGTGGGAAATCATTCTCTCCAGAAACATAATTGTAGCATTTACTATGTGGAAGAGGATGAAAATACGCCACCCCATTCTCTAACTTTCCACAGGGAAATGCTTTTTTGGTGGCTACAATTTGATGCCAGTGTCTACCTAAAAGTCTTCTCAGTGACTCTTTAGTACCTCCTTATATCATTTCTGACCTTTCCCTCCCTCTCTTTCACTGGTTTCTTGTCTCTTCTAGAGTTTAGACTCCAAGATTTGGGAACTATCCATGCTTTTCTTTTCTTTGTATTGGGTCATTTCTTTTAGCATATAGATAGACTGTTATGTGTACCATCTTAAAAAATAAAACCTTTGCTTGAATAATTTCTGTTTCCCTTTTCAGCAAAGCTCAAAAAACTTTTGTTTACTCATTTATGCAATTTATTTATTTCAATGTTTGCTTAAAGTTACTTCAATAAGGCTTAGCCTACCTTCTTCCTGATTTCTTTCCTTGCTCCACAAACAGCCAGAATGATCCCTTGAAAAACTGCACTGCCTCTGTTCAAAACACTGCAATAGCTATTCATTTCTTTTTGAGGGCAGACCCTCATTCATGCTCCTTCACATGGCTGTTGGCAGGAGGCCTTAGTTCTTCACTTGTAAGCCTCTCTTGAGGGCTGCGTGCATGACTTTACAACATGTGAGCTGGCTTCCCACAGAACAAGTGGCCCAAAGGGTGCCTGGGTGGCTTGTTAGTTGGGTGTCTGAGTTTGGCTCATGATCTCACATTTTGCGGGTTTGAGCCCTTCATTGGGCTCTGTGCTGACAGCTCGGAGCCTGGAGCTTGCTTCAGATTCTGTGACTCCCTCTCTCTCTGCCCCTTGCATGCTCATGCTCTGTCTGTCTCTCTCAAACAAAAAATTAAAAAAAAAAAAAAAACAAAAAAAAAGAACAAGTGGTCCAAGGGTGAAAAGGATAGAAGTTGCAATGTCTTTTATGAATTAGGCTCAGAAATCACACTCTATTGGGGCGCCTGGGTGGCTTAGTCGGTTAAGTGTCCGACTTTCGCTTAGGTCATGATCTCGCGGTTTGTGGGTTCGAGCCCGGCGTCGGGCTCTGTGCTGACTGCCAGCTCGGAGCCTGGAGCCTATTTCAGAGTCTGTGTCTCCCTCTCTCTCTGACTCTCCCCTGCTCATGCTGTTTCTCTCTCTCTCTCCTAGAAATAAATAAAAATATTTAAAAAAAAAAGTTGCCTTAAAAAAAAAAAAAGAAATCACACTCTATTATTTTTTACAATATCTTATGGCTATTCAGTATAGAAGGGGGCTATGCAAGGTCATGAATACCAGGAGACAGGGACCATTGGGGGACATGTTGGAGACTGGTTATCATACTTGGGATATTCTTTATGAGTGTCTAATTTCTTCTTAGTCTTTTATATCCATATCAACTTAAATCAGGTTGTCAGTTTCACACCCAATTTCTGTTACCATTTTAACTATGACCACACCGAATCTATAGATATACAGACCAATTTGGGTGATTTGATAGCATTACAGTATTTGATCTTCCATTCTACGAACATAATATATCTCCGTACTTATTTAGATCTGTTATAATTTCTCTCAACAGTGTCTTTAGGTTTCTGCATAAAACTCTTTTACATTTTTTAAAAGTAGATCTATTTTATTAGACATTTTTGATGCTAATGCTAGTAGGGTGTTAAGTGTTGTAATATTTAAGTTTCTAGATGATTTTTTTCTGGGCCAGACTTTTCCTGCTGTGTGGGCATCAGTTGGGAGATAGTGAGGGCAGACCATCATTTAGACTCTTTCAGGGTCTGGGTGAGAGGTAACAATGTTATGTTTAAAGTAATGAAAAAAGATCCATTATGGAGAGGGGATTTGGAGATGTACCTCTCAGCAATCCTGAGAAGAAAAGTATATGAAATTTGGTGTATTATCTACTGAGTTAAAAACAACCCCAAACTTAGTGACTTAAAAAACAAACATTGTGTAGTTTCTGTAGATCAAGAATAAAGGAGTGGCTTAGCTGGATGGCTTAGCTTGGGATGTCTCATGAGGTTGCAGGCAAAATATTGGCTGGGGCTCAAGTCACTTTGAAGGGACTCTTGCTGATGGGATGGAGTGGATGGGGTGGATCTGCAGGAAAACACAGTGTTAGCAAAGTAGGCTGTAGGGTGTTTGTGCTGGTTCCTGCACTTGTCTGTCTGGCTATCTAGTTTGGGCAAGGGAGAGAAATGTCACCTGCCAGCTCTTTTGTTCTTAGAGAAGTATTCTAAAGATCCTTGCCCCTTCAGTGCATGTTCTGAAATTAATAAAAAAATCTTCATGCATACCCAGGCACTTTAAGTTGCTTCTTCTATGCTATATCTCAGTGGGGTTATTTGTTATGCTGGCTTTTTAAGAGATGGGACCCAGTTTCCCTATCATTCTCCAGTTCTCTTAGAGCTAAGCTCACTGATTTTCTTTTCTTTTCTTTTTTCTTAAATTTTTTATTTATTTCCGAGAGAACAAGAGAGAGAGTGAGAAAGAGAGAGACAGTGTGAGCAGGGGAGGGTCAGAGAGAGAGGGAGACACAGAATCTGAAATAGGCTCCAGGCTCTGAGCTGGCTGTCAGCACAGAGCCCCATGCAGGGCTCAAACCCACAAACCGTGAGATCATGACCTGAGTCAAAGTCAGACGCTCAACCGACTGAGCCACCCAGGTGCCCCATGTCCACTGATTTTCAGTGTACCTGGAGTTAAGCCTTGGTGACTGTAAATACAACGTTAAGTCCCACTGGTTTTCAAAGCCAAATGTTATGGGGACTCATCTTCCTATGCAAGGTTTCCATGCCTGGTGTGCCTTCCCATGCCTCTGCTCCTCTCCCCCATGCTTGTAATGTCCCTCTTGTTTGTGATTAATCTGGTTCTTGACTGCATCTCCAGACCTCCATGCTTTCTATGTGACCTCCTGTCTACTATTAATTGTGGAAAGTCTGTTCTGCCATTCCCTGGATTATTTTCTAGATTGGCTGCACTGATGTAGCTATTATGTAGGTGTGTCCATGAGATGGGGTGACTTTGGGATCCTCCTCCTCCTCCTCATCTTCCTAGCTTGGGTCCATGATACATACTTAAAAATAGTCTTGGGGCTAAAGAAGAAATCAAAGTGCAAGTTAGAAAGTACTTAAAATTGATTGTGGAAATAATGTATTTTTAAATTTGTAGGATGCAGCTAAAATACTACTTAGAGGGAACCCTGTATTAGAAAAGAAATAGACTGAAAATTAATACACTAAGTCATCATCTTAAGACATTAGAAAAGAAGTAAAAAGAAGTGTTATATATGAGAGCAGAAATTAATGAAAGAAAAAGCAAACATATGAAAGATAAGATTGACAAAGCTAAAAGTTGGTTCTTTATAATGATGAGTAAAATTGATTAATCTGCTTAGTCTGATTAAGAAAGAAACACTAATATTCAAGATCAGGAATTCGAAGGAGGATATAATTCTAGATCTTATAAACACTAAAAAGATAAGTGGATATTTTTGACAATTTTATACCAAAAAATTGAAAATTTGATTGACATGGACAAATTCCGATAAAAATGCAACTTGATAAACTTATGGAAGAAAAAGGAAACCTAAAGAGTCATATTACTATAAAGGACTGAATTTATTATTAAAAACCTATCACACACACAGAAATATCCAGGCCCAAATGTAATAAAATGTGAATTTTGTCCAACATTTATTTAGGTAGAAAAAATCTTGTAAGCTCTTCCAGAAAATAGAAAATGGGGAAAAACTTCCAAACTTGTTTTATAAGTCTAGCAAAGTCTTGAAAAAGTTGGAAATTTAGAAAACTTCAAGGATAAGATGGGGAAAAAAATTAAGGTCAGTTTCAATTATGAACATAGATGCAAATATCCTAAACAAAATAATTTTAAAACAATTTGGGAAAATGTGTAAAGGTAATGTATCATGGTCAAATTGGTTGTATGTGAGGATTTCAAGGCTGGTTTAACATCAAAAAATGTGTCAACATAACTTACCAATTAGTTGACTGAAGGAGAAAAATCGTATGATTGTCACAAAGGATGCAGAATCCATAATTAAAAAGCACTCTTAGTAACTTAGGAAGCAGGAAGCTGCCCCAGTCTATCAAAATCTATCAAAATTTACAAAAGGCTTAAGTTTAACTGGAAAAAGTGAAAAGATTTTCCTTTTCAAATGGGAGCAAGAAAGGGATGTCCACTTCTATTCAACCTTGTATTGGAGGTCCTAGAAAGAGCAGTAAGTCTGGAAATAGAAATGTGTAGGAGTAGGGGGAGATGTCATTCTTCACTGATATTAATATTATGAGCTTAAGAGTTTGGCAAAGCTCCTGAGTTCATAAGCAGTTTATAAAGGTCAGATTATATTTTCATATATCATGAACAATTAGTTAGAAAATGGAATTTAAAATGGGCAATATTAACATTAGCATGAAAAATATCTGATAAAAAATGTGGAAGACCTTCATGCAGAAACCTAAAAACACTACTGAGAGAAATTTTAACAGACCTAAGTAAGTAAAGAGATACATTATATTTATGAAATGGAAGATCTAATACTGTAAAGCTATTGATTTACCCAAATTGGCTTAGAGATCTATACATTTAATGCAGTCTTAGTCTAAATGATAATAGAAATTATGTGTGTAAATTAACAAAGTGATTTAAGTTGATGTGGAAGTAAAAAGCTAAGAACAGATGAGACACTCATAAAGAAGAATTTGTTGAGAGAACTTGTTCTACCAAGTATCAAGACATCTTTAAGTATTAGAAATTGTAAAAATGTGGTATTTTGGCATAAGGATCAGAAAACAAACCTGTGGAATACAATAAAAAACCCAGAATAGACTCGTGCATATATGAGCACTTTATTCATAATACAGGTGATACTGCATATCAGTGGGAGAAATATGGTCTTTCAATAAATGTGTAGGGAAAATTGGATATTATTATGGAAGAAGAGAAATTTAGGCCCAAACTCATATGCACACACACAAATAACTCCAGATTGCATAAAGACCTAAGTGAAAAGCCAAACAACAAGCTTTGAAAACAATATCTTCATGGGTTTTCTTAAACAAGACCCCAAAGCACTGAGGTTAAGAAAAGGATTAATTTGACCACGTTAAAATTAAGAGTCTGAGTTTATAAGAAAAAGACTTGGGGCGCCTGGGTGGCTTAGTCGGTTAAGCGTCCGACTTTCTCTTAGGTCATGATCTCGCGGTTCGTGGGTTCAAGCCCCGCGTCGGGCTCTGTGCTGCCTGCCAGCTCAGAGCCTGGAGCCTGTTTCAGTCTGTGACTCCCTCTCTCTCTCTCTGACCCTCCCCTGCTCATGCTGTCTCTCTCTCTCTCTCTCTCCTAGAAATAAATAAAACATTTAAAAAAAAAAAAGAAAAAGACTTTAAGATAGTAAAAAGATAATACTGAGTGGAAGAAGAAAGCAGCAACACATATAACCAAGGACTCATAACAAGAATATATAAAGAACCCTGCAAAATCAATAAGGAAAAGGAATGATAACCCAATAGAAAAATGGGCAAAAGACCTGGCCAACTCCACAGAAGGACTATCTGCATAGTTAACAAACCTATACAAAAGTGGAGATCTCATTAATAATTAGGAAAATGCTGAGTAAAGCAATGAGATAGCACCACACATTCACTAAATTGACAAAGAATCCTGAAAAATTAAAAAGTTCAAGAAAAAATAGAAGAGTAAAATGTAAAAAAAAAACATTGGTAGAGCTGAATCCTACCACATTAATAATTACATTAAATATCAATGGACTAAACATTCCAGTTAAAGGGTAGAGGTTATCAGAATGGATTGATAAACCAAGATTTTCTCAATTATATATCGTCTACAAGAGATTAACTTTATTTATTTATATATTTTTTAAATGTTTTATTTATTTCTAGGAAAGAGAGAGAGAGACAGCATGAGCAGGGGAGGGTCAGAGAGAGAGGGAGTCACAGACTGAAACAGGCTCCAGGCTCTGAGCTGGCAGTCAGCACAGAGCCCGACGCGGGGCTCGAACCCACGAACCGCGAGATAATGACCTAAGCAAAAGTCAGACGCTTAACCGACTAAGCCTTCCAGGCGCCCTGAGATTAACTTTAAATATAAAGACACAGGTAGGTTGAAAACAAATGGATAGGGCATATACCATACAAACAATAAGTATAAGTAGGTTGGAATGGCTATATTAAGATCAGTTAATATACCTGATAAAACTAGTATCACAAAGAAAGGCTTCTAGGTAATTTCACACATCATCTCACAGACCTTAAAGAGAATAATTATAGAATCTAGTAGGACATTAATGCAGTAATAGTTTATACCCTCTTGGATTCATACCAGGAATACAAGTACAGATTAATAGATGAAGGGGGAGAAGTGATAGGAGTATCTCTAGGTGCATATGGGTATTTTACAAATTTTAACATCTATTGGTTATTTAAAGAAAAAAATATCTTCCCTGGGGGAAGAATCCTTTTCCAAGCTTCTTCAGGTTGTCAGCATTCAGTTTCTTGTGTTTGTAGGAGTGTGGTTCCCATTTCCTTGTGGGCTATCAGCTGGAAGCAGCTCTCAGCTCCCAGAGCTATTCATATTCCTCAACACTTGATCTTCAAAGGCAAAAATGGCATGCCAAATCCCCCCATCATACTTGGAATCTCTCTGACATGCACTTCTACTACCAGCTGGAGAAAACTCTACGCCTTTATATGGCTCATGTGATTAGGTTGGGTCCATCTAGACAGTCTCTTAAGGTCACTGATTTGTATCCTTAATTACATCTGAAAAATCCTTTTGCCATGTAGCCAATATGATCATGGGAATAACATTATGGGACAGAGAGCAATGAGGCCATTAGGATTCTGCCTGCAACTTAAGTTCCAAGGATCAAGGAAAAGATTATGAAGGTGACATATGTACAAGTCAGCAGAGAGGTACCATGAAGCTGTGAAGAAAATGTTGAAAACACATGATTCTTTCTCTGTAATCAATCTGAGTGGAAAAAAATTGTTCTCACAAAGAAAAAGATGAAAAAAAGGGGGAGGGCTGTAAGTTACAAATACTAAATTGCACATATTTTAACCAACCAATAATTATATGAATTATATGAAGACTATTCTGAAATTCTAGTCTCTCACCATCACAGGCTTTTTATGTGGGATAATTTGGAGATGTATATCTTAAAAACTTAAAGCTTTGTTAAGTATCTCTCAAAAGTGGTTTCTACAATAAAAAGAACCATCAAATTGGCAGTCTATTTGTTTTTCTTTTTCTTAACCCATTGGTACAAAATGGGTCACTAAGGCTTTTTTTCATGGGACCAATGGAAGTCATTCAGCTACTTTCTAATTAACCATTTCACAATATCTTAAACTAATAGGAAGTCCTGGACTAATTTTATTCTGATATGGGACAATAATGCTACATGACAATTATTAAAAGCATTAAAGAGTATTTTTTTAAAGTAAGGTTTAATAAATTAAAGCTTAGATAAGTTTCTAAGTGAAAAAATTCCATTTCATACTATTAGGGTTTACTAAGTAAGCACGAACACGTTTTGTGGAAAGCCTACAGTGTATAGTGTATTATTTTGCATTTTAAGGATTGGTTGTCAGACACAAGCTTAAAATAATCAGTACCCAGTCCAACCCAGTAGTCCAACCCACTATAATTTGATCCTTAGACACTGAGGTTGTCAGTTTGTTACTTAGAAGCTAACATCTTTTTTTCAATTTTTCATGCATTAAAGATAATCTGAATAACAATAGCCTGAGGAAAAGGCAACTTCCCCACTCCATCTATCAATTTCAAGCTTCCCTTCTTCCTTATTTATATACCTCCAAGCTTTAAAAGAAATGTTTTGATAATATCGGCTGGAAAGGTATGGAAATTAATAAGAACATACTTGTAATCTACTTGGGTTTTCTCAGATTCATTTTCATAACAGACTTCCCATATTAATTTCCAAGGTTTTTATGAGGTGGAAAAAAGGCAGCATGTCATCACGGATAGAGCCCTATATTGGGTTCAGGTCTTTGTTTTGGGACTGACTGCTACTACCTACTTGGGTAATCTTGAACAAGTCTCTTAACTATTCCTGGTCCTAGTTTTTCAAACCATAAAATAGATTGTCTTAGATCATTGCTTCCCAAAGTGTGTTTCATTCACGAATGGTGAGTGCTAAAAGACGGTTTGGGAAAATCGGATTAATCTAAGTTAAAGAGGTTTCTGTAGTGCGGGACTTTGCAGAACCTGTACTGTGCCCGTGTGTTTTGTGAATTTCCAAGGGGGAAATAGATTATTTAGGATCTTTAAACTTGCCTGATGATGTAACTCTTTTATCGAAAAGCATGTAATGGAAACACTGTTGAGAAATGGTGAGCCAAGTTATTTCTAAATTACTTTCTAATACCCTGGTTCTATAATGATATCCAGACAATTGTTCTAAGCTGTTAGGGACACTTACATCTCGGTATTAGACTTTAGGTCTGTTTGCTTAGAAATTTGCACAGGGAGCAAGAGTTGCAGGTAATTGGGTTTATAATTAGTAATATAGACTTGAATCCTAAAATATATTAGAAGGAAAGTATAGAGACCTATGCCATTACTGACATTATTAACACTTGTGTGTAAGATAGCTTTCTGACTGTAAGAATGAAAAGTTTTTAAGTTGGTATTAATATTTTGCTCTGACTTTTTATTGAAGTTGTTGAAATAAAGGAAAATTGCTATTTTAGCTTTTTAAAGGGTGATTATTACAACTATTAAAGGAAGTAAAAGATTTATGCAGCCAGCAATCCTTAATAACAAATAGACTTTTCTCAGCCGTAAAAAAAGAATGAAATCTTGCCATTTGCAACCATGTGGATGGAGCTAGAGAGGATTACGCAAAGTGAAATAAGTCAGTCAGAGAAAGAAAAATACCATATGATTTCATTCGTGTATGGGATTTAAGAAACAGAAGAACATAGGTTAAAGAAAGAGAAAGAGAGAGGCAAACCAGAAAATAGACTCTTTCAACTTTGGAGAACAAACTGATGGTTCCTGGAAGGTAGGAAGGTGGGGGGATGGGTTAAATGGGTGATGGAGATTAAGAAGGGCACTGTGTTAAGCACTGGGGTGTTGTATGTAAGTGACGAATCACTAAATTCTACACCTGAAACTAATATTACACTGTATGTTAACTAACGGGAATTTACTTATTACACTTATTATTTATTGATTGATTGATTTTAAATGTTTACTTACGAGAGAGAGAGAGAAAGCACTAGCAGGGAAGGGGCAGGGAGAGAGGAGGGTACAGAATGTGAAGCAGGCTTCAGGCTCTGAACTGTTAACACAGAGCCTGTGGCGGGGCTTGAATGCATGAACCGCAAGATGATGACCTGAGCCAAAGTCGCACACTTAACTAAGTGAGCCACCCAGGTGCCCCAACTAACTGGAATTTAAATAAAAACTTGAAGAAAGAAAAAAAATTTTTCAGCACATAAAAATAACAAATAGACTTTTAAGTAACAAATAGGTTTTTATTAATTATTCCTATCTAATTTTTCAAGGCGTGACGTATTTGCACATTATTTGCAATTTGAAAGGATTACTTTTACACCTGCTAAGTGGCTGCACTGTTATTTTTGAGATATCTGTTTTTCCTTTTTGTATCATGGAAACTGTAGTCATTAAAGTTTATTTTTGACAGTGATACCTGTTTTGAACACATTTTATTGACATTGGATTTGACTTCTTGTGGTACCCCTTTGGCAGACATTTTAGACAAATGTCCCCGAGGTTATCGTATTTCATAGGTCAGTAAGGTATATATTTCTAAAACTGGGCAGGGGAGTTTCCCAACTGTTAACTTTTGTCAAGTGAGCAAAATAAAAGCAAATAGCAAAAATCGTTAATAGGAAAATAGAAAAAAAGTTAATGGAAAAATAGTTTTGATTAAGTGCTTTTCAATAGAGTTGTATAGTCAGTTAAGTTTTGAGAATAATTTATTTCCCATTTGGAAATTTATTATTTTTTTTATATTTTTATTTATTTCTAGGAGACAGAGAGAGAGACAGCGTGAGCAGGGGAGGGTCAGAGAGAGAGGGAGTCACAGACTCTGAAACAGGCTCCAGGCTCTGAGTTGGCAATCAGCACAGAGCCCGATGCGGGGCTCGAACCCACGAACCGCGAGATCATGACCTAAGCGAAAGTCGGACGCTTAACCAACTAAGCCACCCAGGCGCCCCCCCACCCCCATTTGGAAACTTAAAAGGAACTAGCAAAACCCCTCAAAAGCCAAAAAGAAGAAGAAGAAGAAGAAGAAGAAGAAGAAGAAGAAGCAATCAGCATCTACTATCTTCAAAAGAAAAGAGAGAGAGAGAGAGAAGAGAGAACATTCTAACACCATGATTTTGGAAAAGCTGTAACATCAGAAAAAATGGGTTATTTCAATTTTAGTTTCATAAAAAGTTAACTGTGTTTCTCCCCTTTCCCTCAGTTTCACATGAAGAAGAGAAAACCCTACTAGAAAATTCCTTTGGTCCAGGGGACAGCTGTTTCCAATGAAGCGCAAGGAGCCTCTGCCCTGCAGCGACTGAGGTCCTGGTCTGTGCATGACAGGCTAAAGTCGTGCTCTGTGGCCACTAGTTCCGAAGCCACTTCTATGCTACAGTGTTTGAGAGAGGAGGTGGGTTTTGTTTGTTTGCTTGTTTTAACATCCCTCTTTCTCTTTCTTTTACACTTCCTCTTATCACTTTTCTTCTCCTTTTGCCCCCTTCATTGACACCCAGTTTATTCCCCGGGTTCCTTTTTCCTAACTGGAAAGCTCAGAATCAAAATTGCACAACACTCGTTCAACTACAGCAAAGCAATTCAGACGCTGATTTCTCCATGGGGGGGAGTCAAAGGACTGGCGGTCGGGCAGGGCTTGATGGTTGTCCTAAGCGCCCTTTATGAATTGGTACCTTAAGCTACTTTCACTGTTGCCTCGGCCTTTGCATTCCCAGCAAGGAAGCACTTTGAGTCAATTATTCTTTGAAACATTACTTTCAGTGCCACTGAGAGTTGGTGACATTTTCCTTGGTTGCCTCTCGTGACCTATTTATAATAACTGCTTTAAAAATATGCCTAGTTTGACACTTTGGAATCTGTCAGAAATGTGGGATCATGAGTAGAAAAGAGTATGAAAACTAACAAAAAAATAAATAAACCCAATGTATAATTTTAGCATATAGGAATGATTTTAAAATCTAGGACTCTCTGGTCCCAAATAGCAGTCAAGGTGAGAACAATTCAACTGTGTCTCCATTTCACCATATGGTCAGTGTCCAAGAGGCCAACCAAAGGTCAGTCTGAAGGGGCACAAAACAGGGACCAGTCAAGTCCATTTGTGTTTGGATGGGCTGACACAGCTACCTGGGACCAATCCCAGTCCTTAAGGTGAGGATAAATGCCCCTCAGAGCATGGAGAAAACATTCCTTAACATTATAGTGTTGATCCACATGATCTCTTCACCCTGAATGTCTACAAGTCTATTTGTTCATCCTGTATGAGCCCGGAATTCTGGGAAGTTGTTTCCTGGGCATATTGCATCCCTCTCTAGATCCATGATTCTTCATGCATCAAGTCTGCAGCTGCCCTCTTGAACCTCGTATATTGTCCCTTGATGGAAAAACAGTGTGTATCATGCACAAGGTCCACAAATGGCTGGAGAGTTCATCCTTTCTGAATAGCTTAACTGTTATGGGGAAAAATTTTCTAACTATGTCAAATTAGGCAAAATTCCATTCATTTTCGCAGTCGTGAAGCAAACGATGCATAAATTTAGTCTTGTGTCTTTTCTCCCTTCTTCACAGCTCTCAATTACCTGCACAGAATCACATGCAGATATTTTTACTTACATTTGAGTGGGGAATATAATTCCATAGTTTAAAATTTTTAAATACAATAGGGAACCCAGTTCATGGTCTCCTGCAATTCATGTCCCCCCCATCATCTAGCACCTGTTTCTAGAGGCCTGCGGAGTTCTCTGTTTCTTGTCTTCCCTGTTAGGGCCCAGATGGGAAGAACGCTTCTTGCTCACCCACAAGGTTTGCACCAAGAGGTTTCTTCCTAACTCTCTTGGCCTTGGTGCTGTCCCTTTCTCCTCCCCCTCAAAAAGGAGTGAGTTATGTGACTGATGGGTTTGGAAGAAAAAGCAGTGTGTGGAGCTCCTTCCTCTCCTTCCTTTTGGGGGCCAAGATGACTCCAGCAACAGACTTCTTACTCTATATATCTATCTGGGAAAATGTACAGGGAGGGTTCCCTCAGGAGGAGGCTTATAAGGGCCCAGTTTAATTGGGCAAACCTGCTTTCTTCTGGGGTTCAGTATTGGTGGCCTACTGTTGACACATACCTAAGTTGTGTTCTCTGATAGGAACTTTACCAATAATAAGGATAATATGCTGAATTCTAGTTGCCAGTCTTTGTTTCCTATCAGCCATAAAAGTCCTTCCAGAGGTATAAACACATGTAATTTCTCCCCTCTTCTTCTTAGGGGAAAAAAAAAAAAGCAAGTGTGCTAAAAGACACTGCTTTGTGTCTAAGGGAGCATGTGTTATCAGCACCTAGAGAAGAGCCCCATTTTTCCCGGTGGATGCATAGAATTCCATTGTGTGGCAGGATCATCATTTATTTAATCAGACCCATAGTAAATGGACATTTAGGCTCTTTCTAGTCTTTTGCCATTGCCAGCATACTACAAGGAGCAATTTTGTACATATGTTGTTTTGCATACATGCAAATATTACCTAGTTGACAAAATTCAACAATTAGAATTGTTGGGTCAATATTTGCATGTGTATTTGGATGCATTTCTGCCACTCAACGATGGGCTTATTTTTGAGAAATTCAAAGAACCTTTCCTGTTTCCTACTGCCCACAGACATCTGGTATTGTTGAGAATTGGAATGACCTTCTAAAAAACTTCTACTTAAAAATAGTTGTTTTTACCTCCTTCACCTCTTTTTGATCCACACACGTTAGTAAGACAGTTTGGTCACTGAATTTGGCTATACCCAGAAAGGGACCATGTCCTCTCAATATTTTCCTGGGTGGTGAGCAAAATGGGGGATGGATTCTATAGATTTTGGGGGATGTTTAAAACTGTTTATTGTTGAGAGACAGAGAAGACAGAACATGAGCGAGGGTGGGGGAGCGTGCAGAGACAGAGAGGGACACAGAATCTGAAGCAGACTCCAGGCTCCAAGCTGTTAGCACAGAGCCCATGTGAGGCTTGAACCCATGAATCATGAGATCATGACCTGAGCCAAAGTCAGATGCTTAACTGACTGACCCACCCAGGTGCCTGATGTTTTGGGATTTTTTTTTCTTGGCTGTTTCCAGACATGATGTACCTTTCTTTCCCCTAACAACAACACTGGGCCAACCTGGTTGATATTCTCTCCAAGTAGCAGTCCAGCCAAAATGGGGCATAAAGGATATAAATTTAATTCTGACTCAGGCAATTGGATTCTCTTTTTGTGTTGACACAGTCCTAGATTGTAGGATCATGACCACTTAGTTGAGCACACAGTTCACTGAGTTTCTATGCGGGCCAAAGTAGAGGACATAATAGGTCTCTGTAAATTTTATTTTATTTTAATACACCCTGTCCATCTTGCCCCTGATCTTTCCAGACAAAATGTCTGGGTGCAAGTAGGATATGACTGAAAAAAAGATGAAGGAATAGCTCCCGAATTGAGACACAGATTTTGTACCGAGAGAGACAGAGAGAGACAGAGAGAGATGGAGAGACAGAGAGAGGGCAACAGCCCCAGCATCTGGGGAGGAAACATCCTAGATCCCAGTGATACGGAGGAGGGAGGGCCATTACTAATTTCTGGAGCTTTCTTCATGAAAAAAAAGTGCTCAAAAATGCTCTCCTGTGGCTCTCCCAAACTGTTGCAGTGCCTTACGTTTAACTGACTGCTGGGTCTGACGTTTCCCTCTAGGTAATGAGGTAAGCCAAGGGGATGTGATGTCCTAAAAGTAAAAATCAAAGGTAAAAGTCAAATGAAACTGTTTCAAGAAGTAGGGAAAGGATCAACTGTGCAGATGCTGCTGCCAGTATGAGTCAGATGAGGACTTAGAATTGGTCATTGACACTGTGACAATGAAATCACTGGTCATCTTGTCTTTTTCAATTTCAGTGCTAGAGACATGGTCATGAGAAAGGGATGACGACATAGAATTGATTGCTTTTTAAAATTTTTATTTTTATCAGAGAAGGATGTGGGAGAGAAATGACAGCCACATTCTTATCTTCCATGGTGGAAAGTTAGTAGATGATACTTAAACTCCTTAATTCTGGTGAGATCAATATTCAATATTCAATATTATGACTATGTAAACCCTATCCATAGATGACCCAGGAGGTAAATTTTGGTTACTTTTGCTGTGCAAGTATTTGCAAAATACGAAAGGAGTTGGGATCTAACACACAAGTGGAGAATTTGGCCCTAGAATGAGTTCTCTCATATGCATTCCATGAATTTGACTCTAACCCCTCCACCACTGTTTAAGTCTTTTTTCAGAACTTTCATAAGTGTGATATATCCTATCTCTTACACTATCCACTGAAATTGGAAGGAAGGCAGAGTGTGTACATTTAAGGGAGAGTAAGTTGGGAGGTGGAGGATTGTTGAGAAAGTTATTTTCTGATTGCAGCTGTTGTCTTAGTGAAATAAAAAGCAAGTTTATCAGTGAGAGTGAGAAAGGTCAAGGGGCTGGAGATTTAAGAGGCGAGAAGAAAGTGTGAAACAGCTGTAGGGGAAACTGGGAGAGTAAATAAACAAGGGGAATGAAGTAGGATTTCCCATGCATCCTGGGGACCTTCCTGAGATTTGTGACCACCAGTTTAAAGTAACGCCCCTCAGAATGTTGGGTGGTTTCTTTCCAGCTATGTCCAACTGCTCAGATTTGGAAATAGAGTAGATGAGGTTTGTAACTTTTCCAGGCAAGAACACAGAAGGTAAAGGAGCTGAGAGTGGAAGTTTCATGCAAGAGAATGAGGAGGAAGAGGAGGATGGGATGATGGTTTGTGGCATCTAATCTGGATAAGGAAAGAAAGGAGAATGTGAAGGGGTTGCTGGACAGTGAAAAGATAGTGGATGGATGGAGTAGATAGTCGAAGGAATTATTGGAAAGACGATAGCTGAGAAAGTGAAATGGAAAGATACGAGGTGGTTTTACTCTGGAACCCGAGTAGAACTCCTATAATCAAAGGTTTGAAGGCGATGTAGTTGTATTAATGGCAGTGTCTAGATATGACCCTAAGTGAGGTCAAGGTGGAAAAAGTGGCAGGATCCTGCAATTGTTTGATATAATTGTAGAGAAAAAGACAATGTTAATGTTAAAAAAGATGACAAGTTAAGAACACTCTTGGTGGGGGGCGCCTGGGTGGCTTAGTCGGTTAAGCGTCCGACTTTTGCTTAGGTCATGATCTCGCGGTTCGTGGGTTTGAGCCCCGCATCGGGCTCTGTGCTGACTGCCAGCTCAGAGCCTGGAGCCTGTTTCAGTCTGTGACTCCCTCTCTCTCTGACCCTCCCCTGCTCATGCGGTCTCTCTCTCTCTCCTAGAAATAAATAAAACATTAAAAAGAAAAAAAAAAGAACACTCTTGGTGTATTAACTTTACCCAACTTAATGAGGAGTTTCGTTATGGTTTAGCTGCTTGGGAGATGAGAACCAACATGGTGCCCTGCTGTGGATAAGTTAGCTGAAGGGAAAGAAAGCTTTCCACCTAGAAAAGTATCACAAGTAGCTGTCATTATTTTTTAAAAATCTTTAAATATCCCCTAATTGATAAATAAATAGAATATGCTGCATCTATAAAATGGAATATCATTTGGCAATAAAAACAATGAACTATTCTTTTTATAACATAGTTATGCCTTAAAAATATTATGCTAAGTGAAAGAAGCTGACTGGCTTCATATTGTATGATTTCATTTATATGAAACATCCAGAATAGGCAAATCTATAGACAGAAAATAGACTGGTGATTTACTAGGGCTTTGGGAGGAAGCATGAGGGGACATATGGAGTGACTGCTAATGGGTATAGGGTTTCTTTTTAGGGTGATGAATATATTCTAAGATTTTAAACTCTGTGACTATTCTAGAAACTATTGAATACACATACACATACATCAATATAGGAATGGTATGGTACATGAATTATGTCAATACAGTTATTTTTTTTCATGAGAAATAAATCTTTAAGTAATCAGCAACTGCGTAAGACATTTGAGAAAACTGAAGTAAAAGACATTCAATGATTTGCTTAAAGGCTGCAGTTAGAGCCAAGATTTAAACTGGTGTTGTGAGTTCTGGGACCAAACTACTAATTTCAATGCATTCTACTATATTGACATTGACCATTTACTGTTTGCTCTATTTCCCCTATCAGGATATTATGAATAAATTATTTTTCAGGATAGTAGTAAGACAAATTTGTGAGTTAGAATGACTATCCTCAGGAGCAATATCCTGGCAAAAGGTTGAGGGAGATTGGAAGTGGGGCAAAGCAGCAATTCTTTAAACTTGGACCTGTTTCTTCTAGTGTGTGAGTGTACAGGAGAATTCTGTATGTTCGAGGGCCTTTGTGTTCACTGTACTGTGTTCTGTCCTGATTCAACAACAGTTTTGAGCGTCTCCAATATGGCAGGCACATTAGCCTATAATTTAAGAGAAGTTACTAGTGCCTACATATCCACCTCCTCCTAAAAGTTCCAAAAATTGTGTTTGAACCTGTTGATGACTGTGCTTGAACCTAGACTTCATGGTCTTCAGCTCTATACATTATTATCATTCTCTAAACCTATATGGAATGAACCATTCTAAAGTAAAAACCTTTAAAAAACCTTTCCTGTCAGAATATTTAAAACTGACAGAAGGTAATTTTGAGGGGGGGAGGTAAAGGTGGGTAGTTTATTCCAGCATGTGAGTTGCTTCTTATGGAAATACTGTGGGTTTTAGCATCCATTAGCACTGTTAAATATAGTGTTGCCACTTGTACATCTTCCTAAAAGAGATTCAATATACAGGAGTATCATCTATCTATCTATCTATCTATCTATCTATCTATCTATCTATCATCTCTTTATCTATCTATCATCTATCATTTTTTAAAGCTTATAAGTTCTTCTACCAACTATATGGCTTAATAAGATGATAAAATTATGGAAACTGGTGGTACCCTAGAAATGCTCCAGTCCAGTGCTTCTAAATAATCATTGGGGGAACTTAGGCTCCGAGACATTGGGATTTGCTGTGAGCTTCTGCCCTCTGTGTGTGTGGGTCCATTGTGCCTACTCACCTTTGTTTTTAAAATTGCAGCAACATGGTATTATAAAGGCATTTGTGAGGGCACCTGGGTGCCTCAGTCAGTGAAAGGTCCAACTCTTGATTTCAGCTCAGGTCTTGATCTCAGGGTGGTGAGGTCAAGCCTCGCATTGGGTTCCACAGGAGCCTACTTAAAAATAAATAAATAGGTAAATAGATAAAGGACGAAAGGAAGGAAGAAAGGAAGGCAGGCATTTGTGATGAGTGCTTCCAGGTTTTCTACTGGAGAAGCTTTGGTGAGGAAACACATGGGGGGGATTGAAGTTACTTTTTTTGTTGTTGTTGTTCACCTTACAAGATACACGAATATACTTGGAAATATAGGGTGCTTTAAATTTTTGTGGGTGTTTTAAAGCTCAATGGGGGCGCCTGGGTGGCTTAGTCGGTTAAGCGTCCGACTTTCGCTTAGGTCATGATCTCGCGGTTCGTGGGTTCGAGCCCCGTGTCGGGCTCTGTGCTGACTGCCAGCTCAGAGCCTGGAGCCTGTTTCAGAGTCTGTGACTCCCTCTCTTTCTGACCCTCCCCTGCTCACGCTGTTTCTCTCTCTCTCTCCTAGAAGTAAATAAAAATATTAAAAAAAAAAAAAAGCTCAATAGTTACACTGTTTTAGAAGCTGAGCCCTTCCCTCACAGAGAGCTCACAAAGGGCTACTGGTCCCCGTTTCTGCTTGACTCAAAGGTATTCCTGTCCTGCTCTTGCAGCTTTGGTCATTTCTAATTTTCGTTCTGAATCTAGTCTCTTTTTTTCTCAACAGTATACCTTTGAGTTAAGAAAAAACTTAAAAGAACTTACCTTGTACCTGACCACACTGAAAGGGCAGGAGGGTTGCAGCGTCCTCAGCAGGCCAGGGCGCGCGTACCTTTGATGGCCTTGGCTCACTGGAGGCGCTGAGACGAGACGGAGCCGGGGCGGGGAGGGGGGGGGGCTTCACCGTTACGTGCAATGCTGTGCACCCAGTTCACACTGCCACTTTTGGAAAAGCCTAAGTAACTTTTCTTTGTTAAAATAAGCATATATAGTACGTTCATTTGTTGTTTTATCTTTATGTTTTATCACAAATTATATTTTAATCAGATATTCAATCTATGAATCTGTTAAAAAATCCTCTTCCTTCCCCCCTAAAAATCAGTTTACTTCTGGTAAATATAGAGTAACTAACCTCTAGTCACAGGGAATAACTCTGCCTTGAACCATAATCTAGAGAAAGGAGATTTTCCTTTTCTGGTACTGAATACTTCTGTAACCTTTTTTAAATCTTTATTCATTTTTGAGAGGGAGAGAGAGAGACACAGAGCGTGAGCAGGGGAGGGGCAGAGAGAGAGGGAGACACAGAATCCGAAGCAGACTCCAGGCTCTGAGCTGTCAGCATAGAGTCCGATATGAAGCTCAAACCCACAGACTGTGAGATCATGACCTGAGCCAAGGTTGGATGCTTAACCTACTGAGTCAGCCAGTCAGCCCTTCTGTAACTCATTATATGTCTTTTCTCCTTCACCCAAACACTTCTGCCTTGTTGTAAGGAGAACAGGGGACTAATATGTAAGGGACATTTGTAACTCCTGTTATTCTTAGCCAACCAGAGAGTCACATAGACCAACACTTTTGCTTTTCTTCTTTTTACACACACACACACACACACACACAAGCATAAAACATCAACATTTTGAGAGATGAACAGAGGAAGAAGAGCTTAGAGAAGGAGGTGGAAACGGGGAGAAGAGTGTGTGAGGTCTCAGTATTTCTGAGCATGAAAAAGAGAGTAAAGGAGAGAGGGTAGGGTGGGAGAGATGGTCACGGCAAAGGAGGAGAGATTGCAGAGATGGGAAAAGAGGAGAGAAGAAAAAGAAAAATACAGGGAAGGCAAATTAGGCAAGCACTTGATTTGATTTTGAGTCATTGCCACAATGGCTGTTCCCTCTGGCTCTCTCGGCTCCCTTGAGAATGCGGATCAGACAAGCTACGGTCTCTCCCAGAGCTGTGAGGGAAACTTCATACTGTCATCATGTGCATTTTTTTCATTGCTTTAATGACTGCTCGTGGGGATAGGGTTTTTTGGGGGGGGCAATGAAAATTTTCTGGAATTAGATAGTGGCACAACTTTGTGAATACATAAAGTCTACTGAGTCTTACACTTAATAAAGTAAGAAAAATGAGATTCAAGCCCATACTTCTGTTCTTTTCTAATGTTGTTTTCCTCAGAAATGGGAGACCAGGTAGCCTCCCTTCTCTCCCCAGTTTAAAAATACTCATGTTGGGGCACCTAGGTAGCTCAGTTGGTTGGGCATCTGACTTCAACTAAGGTCATGATCTCACAGCTTGTGAGTTCGAGCCCCTCATTGGGCTCTGTGCTGACAGCTCAGAGCCTGGAGCCTGTTTGGAATTCTGTGTCTCCCTCTCTCTCTCTGCCCCTCCCTGGCTCATGCTCTGTCTGTCTGTCTGTCTCTCTCAAAAATAAACATTAAAAAAATTTTTTTAACTATACTCATGCTGAAACATTGGTTCTTTGACCTTGATGAACAGACAAATGAATGAACAAACAAGCAAACAAACAAAAAAGCATCATTTGTTGTAGGTGTTTGTTGCTCAAGCCTGACTTCTGGGATTTTATTCAATTTGCCCAAGGAAGTAGGGGCTACTCTATACAGGTATATAAATGGTAAGCGCAGAGTATATCTAATGTTTTCAGCTCCATTGACAGGCAATTCTGATATAAGAAATCATAACAGGCCTTCAGTTTTCTAAATAAGTGGTGAAAGTCAACTGAGCTTCCATTAGTTGTTTATTTTAATAGAAATGGCCTCTGTGTTAATCCTAGAACTCCCACTTGATGAAGGGAAAGAATATTTTTTCCTGTGTTACTTTCTGTAAGAATATGGTTCATCCATGCCCTACCTAAACCAGGTATCCAGTAATTTCTGATCAAGATGATGACAGCTCGGCTGTCCACACGGTGCCTTCATTTCTCTGTAAATAACATATGTATCATGTGTCTTCCTCCTTTCTTTGGAGAAAAATGGTCAGGACAATTCATAGTATTGCTTGAAACTTATCTTTCTTGGTTTATTGATTTTTAAGTGTATAACTCTTTAGATTTCAGTATATTTTAGTATATCCACAAAATTTTGTCACTACTGAATTCCAGAAAATTTTCATCACCCCCCCCCCCAAAATTCCATGCCCACTAATAGTTATTTCTCATTTCCCACTCCCCCAGCCTCTTGAAACTTTTAATTTGCTTTCTGCCTCTATGGATTTGTTTGTTCTGGACGTTTCATAGAACTAGAATCACACAGTATATAGCTTTTATTTTTTTAATCTCTGGCTTCTTTCACTTTGCATAATGTTTTCAAGATTCATTCATGTATTAGCATATGTTAATATTTTATTCCTTTTAAATGCAAATCAAAACTACAATGAGATATCACCTCATACTTGTTGAAATGGCTAAAATCAAAACCACAAGAAATAACAAGTGTTGGCGAGGATGCAGAGAAAATGGACCCCTTGTGCACTGTTGGTGGGAATGCAAACTGGTGCAGCCACTGGGGAAAACAGTATGGAGTTTCCTCAAAAAATTTTAAAATTGAATTACCGTATAATCCAGTAATTCCACTACTGGGTGTTTGCCCAAAGAATATGAAAATTCTAATTCAAAAGGATATATTCACTCCCATGTTTATTGTAGCATTATTTACAATAACCAAATTATGGAAGCAACCCAAGTGTCCATTGATAGATGAACGGATAGAGAAAAAGTGGTATATGTGTACAATTGAATATTACTCAGCTATAAAAAAGAATGAATCTTGCCATTTGTAACAACATGGATGGACCTAGAAGGTATAATGCTAAGTGAAATACATCAGACAAAGACAAATATCATGTGATTTCACCCATATGTGGAATTTAAGAAACGAAGCCAACAATGAAAAGAGGAGGCAAGCCAAAAATAGACTCAAACCTCTGGAGAACAAACTGATGGTTATCAGAAGGGAGGGGGGGATGAGAGAAATAGGTGAAGGGGATTAACAGTACACTTATCATGATAAACACTGTGTAATATATAGAAGTGTTGAAACACTATTTTGCACACCACAAAGTAATATAACACTGTATGTTAACACACTGGAATTTACAAAAAAGCCTCATTCCTTTTTATAGCTGAATAATATTCCAGTATATCAATATACAATGTTTTGTTTACCCATTCATTAATTGATGGATATTTGGGTTTTTCCATTTTTCAGCTACTATGAATAATACTGCTATGAACATTCTTACACTAGTTTTTATTTGAACATACATTTTAAGTTCTCTTGATTATGTAACTAGGAATGAAATTGCTGGGTCATGTTGTAGTTCTTGGTTTAATTTTGGAGAAGCTGCCAAAGTGTTTTCCAAATATGCTGCAGGATTTTAATTTCTACCAGCAACATATGAGGGTTCTGTTTCCTTTGCATCCTTTTCAACACTTGTTATTGTTTACCTTTTTGATTATATAGCATTCCTAGTAGGGGTGATGTGATATCTTATTGTGGTTTTAATTTGTATTTCCCTATACACAAATGGTGTTGAACCTCTTTTCATGTGCTTATTGGTCATTTGTGTATCTCCTTCTGCCAAATGTCTTTTCAGATCTTTGCCTGTTTTTAAATTGAGTTGTTTCTAAACTTTGTATATTGTGTCTTTTTAAAATAAGCTTTTTAAGAACAGTTTTAGATTTACAGGAAAATTGTGAAGATAGCATAGAAGAGTCCTGTATACCCTCTACTGTTGTAGACTCTGGGTCTAACGTTCACTCATCCAGCAAGAGAGTGGACACAGGATTAAAATGAGAGAGAGGCTGATGTCCAGGAGAAGACAGGAGCCCTGAATAAGGGTCCTTGCTCCATATTTATTAAGATCAGAAAGGTTACAAACATGATGGGCATCTGCAAAGAGACTGTTATACCCAGATTGCAGTATCCTCAATGACCAGAGACCACCGGGGAGACCGAGTCACGCATGCAAAGGCAAAGGGCTTTATTACAGGCTCGAGCTCGGGCTCACAGACCTCACCAACGCAGTGGTTCCGTGCTGTGAGCCCCAAACAAAGGCAGACTAGGGTTTTTATGGGGTTTGTGATGGGGGAGTTATAGAAATTGTGGCATGGAAACAGTGATCCAATCATAATTATACAATATCATTGACAGCGGGTTTAACCATACACATTGTCTAGAGTATTTGTTACTTTTGGTGAGACCCAATTACAACATTTAGAGTACTTTTAAATTCAACCAATTACAGAGCAAGTCTAGGGTCTTGTTTGGCGCCTAATGGGTTAACTTTAACGTTAGGTAACAGAGTTTATCTATAGTTGCTGGCCTTTCTTGATTGGGTGTTGCCAAGGTAGTGTGGTGGAGAGATGTGATGGGCAGTTTCTTCGGCCTTGGGCAAGGTGTAGCTGCCTGATAGTTTCAGGGAAACTGAAATTTAGGCCTTCTAGTTTAGAGGGGAAACAAAGCCTATTATGGAGTCAGCCTGGTTTAGACTTGTGTCCTTACAAGACAATAAATCTGTGAACATTAACTCATGGGCATAAGGGAAAGGGGGTTTTGAAGATACACGGTGTTAGGGGTTTGGGTCAATATAAAACAAAATCCTGGCAGATGGTTATTAATCGGCAGACATGAGGCACTGTGTCTGTTTATCCTAGCCAGCCTCGGGGATAAGACAGATAGAATGTGCAACCTCAGGGTCAACAAGGCACCTTTCTTTTGCTAATTAGCTATGCTCTGGGCAACTTCATCCTGCAGCTGCCTAAAGCACTATTTACCTGTTTACCTAATTTGGTCCTTCCTTCCTGTGAAAGGAGCTTTCTGCTATAGTACTACATTGGCGGGTATATCTGCCCTGAATACCTAATCTTATTTACCTCATATACCTTGGCATTGAGGCCTTTGCCCCACCCTCTTGCCTAATCTTGTTTACCTAAACTTGGGTGTGAGTATCTTACGGCTTTGTAATTCTTTTTGCTTTGTTAACCCATGGATGCAGGCTCAGGGAATTCCCAAGCTTATTCCCCACACTCTACCTAGTTTTCCCCTTTATTAACATCTTACGATACATTTGTTACAATCAGTGAGCCAATACTGATTCATTATTATTGACTAAAATCTGTATTTTATCCAGATTTCCTTAGTTTTTACCTACTGTCCTTTTTCTATTCCAGGATCCCATCCAGGACACCACACTGCATCTAGTTGTCATGTTTCAGACTCCTCTTGTCTGTGGCAGTTTCTCAGACATTCCTTGGTTTTGATGACTTCTACAGTTTAGAGAAATACTGGTCAAGTGTTTCAGAGAATGTTCTTCAATTGGGATTTTCTGATGTTTTTCTCATGATTAGACAGGGATAATGTGTTTTGTGGAGTAAGTTCACAGAGGTGAAGTGCTGTTTTCATCATTTTCTATGACATGGCTTATCACTGTTGATGCTAATTAACCTTGATCACTTGGCTGAGATCAAGCTTCTCCCCTCTCCCTTTCCATACTATACTCTTTGCAAGGAAATCACTATGCACAACCCACATCTAAAGAGTAGGGAGATACGCATCACCTCTTGAGGGAAGAATATCTACATAAAATATTTGGTAGTCCTCTGTGCATGATATTTATCTCTTCTTATCATCTATCTATCATCTATTATCTATTTATGTTCATATGGACTCATGGATATTTATTTTATATTTTGGTTTATAATGCAAAACTATCTCCTTTATTGCTCAACTGTTCAACGTAAGCCATTGAGATCCTTTTTAGGTTGGTTCCTGGGTCCCTTTGACATATCCCCATCATTGTGTGTGTATGTGTGTGTGTGTGTGTGTGTGTGAGCACTTCCTTACTTTCTGGTACTATAATATGCTCCAGGGCCATTTTCTGTACAATATTTCTCACATCAGTCGTAGAAGCAACCATTTCTCCAAGGAGTCCTTTTTCTTTTATTGATGCCACTGAAGAATGGTATTAAAAAACAAGACTTAGGTTCAACAATGTTTTTTAAAGCTTATTTATTTATTTTTGAGAAGGGGCCTGGAAGGGCAGAGAGAGAGAGAAAATCCCACCCAAGCAGACTGCATTGTTAGCATAGAGCCAGACATAGAGCTAGAACTCACAAACCATGAGATCGTGACCTGAGCCAAAATCCAGAATTGGAGACTTAACTGACTGAGCCACCCTGATGCCCCTCAAGGATTATTTTTATTTTGTTGCTGAATTTTAAGACTTTAATACATTCATTATGCAATTCCTTAATTACATATATATATGTGTGATTTATAAATATATATCTTCTTTCACTCCTTGTGTTTTCTCTTTCTCTTTCTTTCTTTTTCATGTTTATTTGTTTTTGAGACAGAGTGCAAGTGAGGGAGGGGCAGAGAGAGAGAGTGAGACACAGAATCCAAAGCAGGCTCCAGGCTCTGGGCTGTTAGCACAGAGCCTGATGTAGGGCACAAATTCACGGACCATGAGATCATGATGTGAACTGAAGTCGGAAGCTTAACTGACTGGGCCACCCTGGCTCCCCCTTTTTTATTTTCTTGATAGTATCCTTTGAAATGTGCAAGTTTTAATTTTTTTCTAATGTTTATTTATTTTTGAGAGAGAGGGAGAGACAGAATCTGAAGCATGTTCCAGGCTCTGCGTTGTCAGCACAGAGCCTGATGGGGGGCATGAACCCACAAACTGCAAGATGGTGACCTGAGCCAAAGTTGGACACTTAGCCGACTGAGACCCCAGGCGTCCCCACAAGACTTAATTTTTGATAAAGTCTATTTTTCTTTTGTCACTTGTGCTTATTGGTGTTCTATCCAAGAAACCACTGTCTAATCCAAGGTGATGAAGATTTATGCCTAGGTTTTCATCTAAGACTTTTGTAGCTTTAGCTTTTACATTTAGGTCTTTAATCCATTTTGTGTTAATTTTTGTATTTTGTATTTTATGAAATAATGGTCCAGCTTCATTATTTTGTATGTGAACTTCCAGTGTCCTAGGATTATTTCTTGAAAAGACTATTCTTACCCCATTGAATTGTCTTGACATTCTTATGGAAAATATCAAGGTTTATTTCTGGATTCTTGGTTCTATTTCATTGATCTATATGTCTTTCCTTAAGCTAGTACCTCACTGTCTGGATTACTGTCATTTTGTTGTGGCTTGAATCTTGCAGTAATATAATTAGCACAACGTACTTAGTTGTACTATTGGTGAGCGGTGAGAGGCTGTTCAGTTGGCCCCACTCAGAGCTGTCTGGATTCTTACTGTGCTCTAAACTGGACTGGAACCTTTATTCACTTGCTGCAGTCAGATGGTGGGAGGTACACACAGGAACCATGAAATTCCTTTATGGCATAATGACATGGTGTGACATTGGCTAGATCTGTAAACTGAGTAGCTTGAAATAGATACAGACAAAGCCACAAGCAGGATAAAAGGAGGGTGCTTTGGGTATAAGAAATGAAATTCATGCTTAGTTTGCTGTTTTCTGAGAAGCTCTTCAAGCTAGCTGCTTTCCCCAGATGCACAGCTTAAGGGGCTGCAGGAAAGGCCAGTCTGCTTTGCGAATCACTTCTGCTTTGCTCCCTGCTCCCAGGACTTGGCTCCGTGAGGTCTTCTGTAGGAGTAAAAAATAAATAAATTTAAATCCAGGTTGGTTGACATATAGCATAATGATATTTTAATATCATTTCAATACCATTTAAATGACAATTTAATAGGAAAATTGTCTTTCTTTTATTTCTAAAAATGTTAAATGTTTTATTATCCCCTTTTGTGACGGTGGTTCATGCCATTTATCTGTTGAGGTCTGAGTGATTTTTAAAAGTCTGTGTGTTCTATTTATATTTGCTATAGATATTTTTGTTTCTTAAATTCCACATATGAGTGACATCGCATGATATTTGCCTTTCTCTGACTTATTTCACTGAGCAAATGGCAAGATTTCATTCTTTTTGACTGCTGAGTGATATTCCATGGTATATATATACCACATCTTCTTTATCTATTCTTCAGTCAAGGACATCTGAGGTCCTTCCATACTTTGGCTATTGTTGACATTGCTGCTATAAACATTGGGGCATTTTTGTGTCCTTTAATGTTCATATACTTTAATCCAGGATTTCCACTTCTAAAATATGAAAAACTTGACACACAATAACATCCAAATGAAAATTTGGAGCACAAAACTCCACAATAGGTTAATGTTTACACATTTTATGGTAAATATACTGAGATTTTAAGAAGCTATCAAATATTGATTTGACAAGTTTTTTTTAGCCAATAGAATATGTTTTTAAGAATGAACAGGGGTGCCTGGGTGGCTCCGTTGGTTAAATGGTCAAGCGTCTGACTTCAGCTCAGGTCGTGATCTCATGGTTTCTGAGTTTGATCCCCACATTGAGCTCTGTGCTGACAGCGTGGAACCTGGAGCCTGCTTCAGATTCTGTGTCTCCCTCTCCCTCTGTCTCTCTCTCTCTCAAAAGTAAATTAACATTAAAAAAAAGAATGAACAATATACAAAGTTATAAATATAGTGTAAACACAATTTTATATTAAAATGCATAGAAAAAGAAAATAAGGAATTATGGCAAAGTAATTTTTCTAAGTGAATGTTCTGTACTTCAATAATCAATAATAAAATGAGTAAATAAAAAACTCCAAGTTTCTGGAATTCTCTCTTTTCTTTCTTTCTTTCTTTTTTTTAAATGTTTATTTATTTTTGAGAGAGAGGGACAGAGGATCCAAAGTGGACTCTCCACTGACAGCACAAAGCCCAATGTGGGGCTTGAACTCACAAACTGTGAGATCATGACCTAAGCCAAAGTCAGGTGCTTAACCACCTAAGCCACCCAGGCACCCTTGGAATCCTGTTTCCTGTTACTGCTCTTGCTGGGCTCTTAAAGCATCTTCCAAGGTGAAGGTCAAAGGTCACCTCCTCTGTGAAACCCTTCTAGACCCTCAGACAGTCATATACCCCTTTGTGTTTGTCAACTCTTTCCATGTAGCTCTCTCACTCGTTGCTCCCACTAGACTGAGGAGCAGGGGCCATATTTTATCATCTTGTCTTCCTGGTACTCAGCATAGCATCAAGTACAAAGCAGATACTAATTAATCATCATTATGGTTATTGAATGGCTCAGTTCACTCTTTTCTTCATTCTTTTGCTGGAGACTCATATCCCTTCCCAGCTGATATTCCTGAGAAGCCAGAGAACTTAGGAAGCCATGAGGGCAAAGACATTTCTCAGTCCTGTGAAAGACTGACTTTCATTTTCCTGCTCACGGCGTCACAGTTAGAAGTTGAATCCAAAAGGAGGGTGATGGGTATGGAGGAGGGCACTTGTGGGAATGAGCCCTGGGTGTTGTATGGAAACCAACTTTACAATAAACTATTTAAAAAAAGGAAATAAATAAAACATTAAAAAAAAAAAAGAAGTTGGATCCAAGATGTGAGTGTCCTTTCTGTCCCTGGCAGAAGAAACAGCATTATGTTCTGAAACAGAATGAGTGGCTTGTGGTAATTTCTGCCACAGATGAACTCTTCTCTTTCTTTTCTGTAGTGAATGGATTAGACTGTCCTAAATAAAATCAGCCGAAAACTTTTAGGCAAAAATATCTTCACATCTTAGTTCTCTTCTCTAGCTCCCTTAAGATCTGATCCTGAGAATAGCATTTCTTGATGCAGGTCTGTAAAAGCAGTTGGGGCTACATTTTCTCCCTCCATGAATGCCGAGGAAAAAACTTTCCTATACAACTTTATGCTAATGAGGTGGTTACAAAATGCATTAGTCACTGTGGTAAAAAGAGCCCAAAACTTTGATGATGCTCAAGGCTGCTTTTCCTCCTAAAATTGAAAACTAGGTTAAAAAAAAAAGCAACAAAACCATGAAATAAAAGTATATACTGCATATACTTTTCATGTCAAGTGCAGACATGGCTCATGGTCCCAAGAAGCATCTAAAGCACACAGCACCTCCAAAGCATTGGATGTTGGATAAATTGAATGGCGTGTTTGTGCCTCGTCCATCTACTGGTTCCCATTAAGGTGAGAGAATGTGTCCCTCTTATCATTTTGCCTAAGGAACAGACTTAAGCATGTGCTGACAGGAGATGAAGAAAGAAGATCTGTATGCAGTGTTTTATTAAGATGGATGGCAAGTCCGAACTGATATACCCTCCCCTGCTGGTTTTATGGATGTCATCAGACTGGGGAGAGTTTCTGTAGGATCTATGACACCAAGGGTCACTTTGCTGTCCCTTGGATTACACCTGAGGAGGCCAAGTATAAGTTGTGAAATGTAAGAAAGATCTTTATGGGGATAAAAGGAATCCTTCATCTGGTGACATGATGCTCTCATCATCCTCTATCTTGATCCTCTCATCAATGTGAATGACATCATTCAGATTGATTTGGAGACTGGAGAGATTACAGGTTTCATCAAGTTTGATACTGGTAATCTGTATATGGTGACCCCAGAGGTGCTGACCTGGGAAGAATTGGTGTGATCACCAACAGAGAGAGACACCCTGGTTCTTTATTTTTTTTTTTTAATGTTTTATTTATTTCTAGGAGAGAGAGAGAGACAGCGTGAGCAGGGGAGGGTCAGAGAGAGAGGGAGTCACAGGCTGAAACAGGCTCTAGGCTCTGATCTGGCAGTCAGCACAGAGCCCGACGCGGGGCTCAAACCCACGAACCGTGAGATCATGACCTAAGTGAAAGTCGGACGCTTAACCGACTAAGCCACCCAGGCGCCCCCACCCTGGTTCTTTTGATGTACTTCATGTGAAAGATGCCAATGGCAACAGCTTTGCCACCTGACTCTCCAACATTTTTGTTATTGGTAAAGGGGAAAGCCATGGACTTCTCTTCACCATGGAAAGGGTATCTGCCTCACCATTGCTAACAAGAAAGAAAAGAGACTAGTGGCCAAACAGTGCAGTAAAACAGTCTCTAGGTGATGTGATTGGAAAGTCTTTATACTAATTATAGATAATACAGCATGAAAAAAGTATATGTATCACTGAATGACATGAGACCAAAGTGAGTGACCTTGAATCCAAAGAGATGCACCTTGTTCTACACATATGTCCAGAACAATGACAGCAGTTCTTTTTTTCCCTGTGTGATAGTTAATGTGTCAACTTGGCTAGGCATTGGGACTCAGATATTTGGTAAAAACATTTTTCTAGATGTTTTGTGAAGGTATCTTTCAGTGAGATTAACATTTAAATCAGTAGAGTTTAAATTAAGCATATTAACTCCATAGTGTGGGTGGGCCTCATCCAGTCAGGTGAAGGTATTAATAGAAAAAGACCAGCTTCTCCAAGCAAGAAAGAATTCTGCCAGCGACTGCCTTTGGACTCAAACTGCAATTCCTTCTAGAGTCTCCAGACTGCTGGCTTACCCTGCAGAGTTTGGACTTCTCAAGCCTCCAAAGCACATGAGTCAATTCCTTAAAATAAATCTCTTTCTCTCTCTAACTCTATCTCCATCTCCATCTCCACATCCTGTTGCTTTTGTTTCTCTGGAGAGCCCTGACTGTTACCTCCTGCTATCGCTGAATTGTTAGATCAAGTGATGCCCTGTGGCATGCCACGATTGGGAAATAAATGTAGTAAAGCTGTCTAAAACCCCTTAGAACTGTGGATGAAAAGAGAGTACAATCCTTAATTAACAAGGACATCTACTTCTTCATGAATATGAAGTATTTTATTGTTAACCTTCTTTTTGAAGATGAAGCCACTTTAATAGTGTATTAGATCTGTGATTTTGCTTGGACCTTCAAGCATGATGGGATGGGCATGGTTGAATACCCCCAGTCTTTCTTCAACTCGTTGGTAACGGAGAGTAGGCCAGATAAAGCAACACCTATTTCTTGGCAAGCCACTAAGTATTAGGGATTGATTCCATATTAGTTTCCAGTCATTGTTTTAACAAATCACCATGAACTGTTTAAAACAACAGCAATCTTTTCTCTTACAGTTCGTGAGGCCAACAGGCCAAAACCAGTTTCATTAAGGCTAAATGAAGCCTTACATGCCTCCCTCTGGAGGCATTAGGGGACAATCCAGTCTTGGCTTCTTCTAGTGGCTGCCAGCACTCTGGCCGTTCCTGGCCACGTTGGTTTTCATTTCTCTTTACTTTCCTTTAATCCTGTACAGTTTTTAAATCTTCCCTTGACTATCATAACCTTGAGAATTTTGAAGATCACAGGCCAGTCATTTTATAGAATGTCCTTCAATTTGGGTTTGTCTGATGCCTCCCCACGAGTAGATCTGGATTATGCATCTGGCAGGGATATCATGGGCGTGATCCCGTGGCTCATTGCGGTCTGTCAGCAGACACATTTTACTTTGTTTCATTACTGGTGATGTTAACTTGGGTCACTGAATCACGAAGGTATTTGCTGGCTTTTTCCAGTGTAAATTTACTATGTTTTCCTTAGTAATTGGTGACTATTTTGAGGGGATGTACTTTAAGATTATGCACATATTCTGTTCCTCATCAAACCTTCAATTTCTCCACTTATCTATCTAAATATTTATGTATTTATATAATGTTCCTCCATTGTTTCATGGGGTTTAATTGATTACTCTATTTATTTTAATGCTCTAATTGTCTCAGATGTAGCCAGTGGGAACCTCTTCAAAGTGGCTTCCTCTTGACATGTGATCTCTCTCTCTTTTTTTTGTTTTTTGGAGCACTTTCTTGCACTTCCTTAGTTATGGTTGAACAAGATGTTCCAGGCTCATCTTTCCTTGGGAATCAGCTGTTTTTCCAAGGAACTCTGATTTCTTTAGTGGAGAATGGCATTGAGAAGGAAGACCTGGGTGTTGGGTCATTTCTATTAGGGAGTTGCTGTCCCCAGGCCCTTTCCGGGGACAGAGTTAGGAAATTTGTATATACACACACATTTAATTATGTTTATCTATTTACATATATTGAAAGCCACGTGTTCCCATTAATATCTCCAATTCTAATCCAACAATATAGGGTTCATTATAATTTTCTTCCTTTCCCTATATGTAACTCCCTTCTCCGGTAATGAGAAATTTGACTCCTGTAATCCATAGTATATTTACTTATTTGATCTTCTCACCCTGTCTGTCTCTGGCACCCTGCTCTGGGACTCTACATCTGTTCACATTTCTACCAAGCACCTACCTTCCGTGGCCCCTCATAAAGGCTTCTGGACTAAGTGGTTCAGAAAGGAAAGAGAGAGGAAAAATTTTAGCCAATTTTTATTGAATGTGTACTACACAAAGGTACTAATCAAAAGATTATGCTGGGCGCTATTTGGGATATAGAGGAAAATAAGATGCATTGGAGTTTATAGACTTAGCAGACAGCTGGGCTAGGTTTTAGAGCTGTAACAAATGACTCCCAAATCTAAGAGGCTTAAGACCACAATGGTTTGTTTTTCACTTATGTTTTATGTTTCTTGTCTCACTGTTCTGTGTTGTTTTTATTCCAGAACCCAGGCTGAAAGAACAAGCCATTTTTAGGACGTGCTGGGGATGATCTGGGGATGATCTTGCAGTAGGGGAAAGAATGAGAGGAAGGCATTAGATGGTGATGTGTGAGCAGTATATGAATGAATAGATGTGCTGTCCCATCTTGGGTGTGATGGCCTAAGGCTTCTGGGTGGACGTAGCCTATGTCACTTGTGCTCATATTTCACTGGCCAGTGCAAGTTATAAAACCAAGCTTGACATGATTGGAATGAAGAGATGCAATCCTTCTAAGAGCGATCAAGTGAATATTTGGGAAAAATAACACAATAAATCACTTAGATCTGTGCGAAAACAGACACGTATACATCTAACTAGCAGGCACGGTGTGAGAGAAGAAAATGCATAGTCCATTTAATTCCACTTTGCAGTAAGACAGGTAGAAAAAATATGACAAACGGAAGGGAGTGGTCCATTTTGTGGTGTTAAAGAGAGAAAGACTTCAGGCGAAAGTGAGAAATTGAAGGAAAAGGAAAACAGCATGTTCTTTACGACCTGAAGAAGAAACACAATATAACATGTAACATTTCTGAGGAGGTAGATGTTCAGGTTAATAATAAAGGTTTGCAGTCTCTTTCACCCACATCCCTGCAGGGTTTGTGCAGCTTTCTCAGTTTCACTTCCCACCAGTGAAACTCCTCAGGGCTGTTTCTTGGACTAACAATTCCTTTGTAACAGGGGACGAAGAACCTAGATATATGGACAGGATGAAAACTTATATTTTGCATGTTTCCCAGTCTCATGGTTGAAAAATAGTATTCCATTGTAGTTTTAATTCATATTTCACTTATTATGAGTGAGGATAAGCATCTGTTACGTTTCATGTCTCTATCTCCATTTTATTGGTCCGTTTTTGTTAATATTCTATGCCTATTTTTCTACTGGGTCTTGGGTCTTTTTCTAATGATTTCTAGAAAAGGTCGAGGAGGATTTTGTTGGTCAGGGTTGAGGAATCCCACCAGAACTGTGCCAGGTGCTATGGGTGGATGGGATGCAGTCTGTGGACTGAGTCTCTCTCTCTAGATCACTGCAAGTGAAAGACTCACCTGTTTCAAGTATTTAGGAAATAGCAATGAGTTCACGTGGGGGGGCTTAGGGTTCATGGTGTGCTCTGCCAGTAGCACAGTCCCATTCTGGGCAAAGAGAAGTTCTTAGTGTTTTAGGTTGTGCTCCCTAAAAGCAGACTCTGAGATGGGGGTTCATTTTCAAGTGATTTTTTTCAGAGTCCTCTCAGGAGGAGATGAGTGAGAGAACAAGGACAAGTTAAAGGAAGAAAACTAAGAAAGGAGGTGATCTCCTTGGGGAGACTAGCTTCAGCCTGTCCCCCTACCCCCGGGGAAGTTCTGGAGCATGAACCGCATCACAGAGATGGTCATCCCTCCCTTAAGAGAAGCGACTTGCCGTTTGTACTTCATGTCAGTAAGTCATTGGCTGAGGTCTGGGGAAGACGGGGTGGGGAGAGCATAGCTTCCAGGTCAAGATGGCCCCAGTTGGGGGGAGGGCAGTTCCCTCGAGAAAGGAGCAGCTGCGAGTTGTTAGCAGCCACCACTTACAGCAGCTGAGCGACAGGTGCACCTGCCTTTAAAAGGAATCTGGGCGGGGCACTAACAGCTTCCCTCGCATTTAGTGGGATCCGGAGTTCCCTCAGGAATCCTGCACTATCTGCCAATGTACCGTTCCAACTGTACTTGGATGTCCCCTAAAAATGTCCCCAAATAGCAAGTGAAAAAGCTTTCCACAAAAGCTAATGGATGCAGCCCAGAAACATAATTGTGAAACTCATAAATCAGAGTTTGACTTGCAGTTGCATGGCCTAGGATAATCATTTGTTATCTTGAGCAGACACTCTGCTGGGACCCAAGTGTTAGTTTATGAACATGTTGATAATTCTTGAGTCCCAGCTGCAAAATGCCAGAAGCTTGACTCTGTATCACGTAGTTACAGGTAGTAATGACTCCAATGATGGTGGCAGAGGTTATCCCAAGCAAATATTTATAATTGACATTGAATGTGTGAGCAGGATGCTAACGAATGCATGTGCTGATTACTTTCTCCTGCCACAAACATTAGCTCTTGTTTGGTTTAACTGTCAAATTGACACTGTAGATTAGGGATGACAGAATGCTGGCAAAGATCCACAGGGGGAAGAATATTAAGAAAATTAGCAAATTGTGTATCTTTTGATTCTTCTATTTCCAAATATAAATTGTTTGTGGGTGTAAGGAGGTTATGGCTTAATTATAGGCCTAAAAGAAAAGCAATTGGATTTACAAGTACGTTCGGATTTTTTGAAGTCTTTTCTTTTTAGCACAGGACGCCAAGCTGATGACATCTGGTTGGATTCAGGTGGATGTATCTGAGATTAGATATATACCAAAAAAAAAAAAAAACATTTTGTTCTTTCCTGTTGTTCTTTCCTATTATATGCATTAGTAATGAGTTTTTGATTATAATGTATAATGTGGTCTTGTATATCCTTGCATACATTTGCTTGGCTTGTCAGTAACATTACTACATGTTTTCATGGTGGTCTTGGCTGGTGGTATTATCATTCATGAAGGTGACCACTCTTTCCAGCAGATTAAGTTGGTGGCTTTGTGTTTTGATATTTTTTGCTTCTGAACCTCTCAGCTGCTGAATATGCCTTTCAATGTCATACGTTAGCTCTTATTGGCAAGCCCCCACATGCGGAGGCATGGGGGTGTCCCTTCCAGGCAGGAGTGTCTTGTGCTTATGGCATGACAGGCCTTGAGTTTAGCCTGCACACTGTGGGTGCCTTGGTGGGCACTTTGTCTTCTGGTGACCCACCAACATCTTGACCTACTTAGTCTGCGGGATGTCTATTGTATATCAGTGAGTCACAAAGCAGAAGTAAATGCCAGCAGAGCAGATGTGGTGCCCCAGCGTGCATGAAATGTCTTGAAAAGAGTGACTCTGTAGAGTATTTTTTTTTTAATGTTTTATTTTTTTCTGAGAGAGAGAGAGACAGCGTGAGCAGGGGAGGGTCAGAGAGAGAGGGAGACACAGACTCTGAAGCAGGCTCCAAGCTCTGAGCTAGCGGTCAGCACAGAGCCCGACACGGGGCTCAAACCCACAAACTGTGAGATCATGACCTGAGCCAAAGTCAGACACTTAACCAACTGAGCCACCCAGTGGTCCCAAGTAGAGTATTGTTTTCCCAATAAATCTGCCATGTCTTCATTTGAGCCTCCTTCATCTAGCAGTTGGACTTCTCTTTAAGGCATTATAAAAGCTCCCAGATCAAGGGTGAGAAGACAGTAGAGGGAATCAGCAGGTGTGTCCACTGATGGGGTAAAGTGGGTGTTTGATCACAGCTTTTCCTAGAAGGATAGCTGTATAGGGATGTGTGTACCCTGCTGTTTTTAATCTCTGACACCGTAGTGCAGAAGGAGGGAGGACACTGCCTCCTCCTTCAATTACTGTGTGAGTTTCTCCAGGAATCAGAATAGCAGTGGCAAGTGACGATTCACATGTGGCAGCTCAAGGCTCGTTTACTGAGAACTTACTATATTCTAGGCACTGTGAGAAGGAAAACATGCATGTTCTCTTATCAAGGTCCTTCTATCTGCCCATTGTTATACTAAAGGTACTAAGTACCCTTATTATTCCTAATTTTGCAGTCTAGAAAACTGAAGTCTGAGGAATTCAAATAAGTTTGTAGATTACACAGTTAGCATCAGAGGAGCTAGACTTCCTACCCCAACCTTCCTGATGTCACGATCCATGGTCTGAACCAATGGGTTAAATTGTCTCTAGGGCCAGTGCTTGCACATTCAGGCAACAGCTTGATTCTGAGAACTGAGTGTACATAGCAGAGGTGAGTTCCTGTTTTTACAGTTACCTGGTGACCTGTCCTGGATTGGGGAGTACTTAAGAGTATGGTTTTTAAATATTTTTTAAAAAGTTTGTTTATTTATTTTGAGAGAGAGAGAGAGTGCAGAGGGAAGGGCAGAGAGGAGAGAGAGAGAATCCCAAGCAGGCTCTGTGCTGTCAGTGCAGAGCCTGATGAGGGACTCAATCTCACAAATGATGAGATCATGACCTGAGCTGAAATCACGAGTTGGACACTTAACTGAATGAGCCACCCACGAGCCCTGGTTTTTTAGAAATTTTTAATCCTAGCCACTTGGACTGACATATTTATTCATGTGAGTTTCTCTGATCACTTTAACCAAACAAAAGTGTTCGTTTGGTTGTCATTTGCTCTGCAAGTTCAGGCTGATGCCACATCCTGTTGCCTTCATTTTGCCAGGTCCTTGAATCAAATTGCAACCCCTGCCACACAGTCCTAGATAAGGCTCAGGTCAGGACATTTCCTTAGACTTCTTGTCCCCATAACTTTCTGTAGGAGCCAGTGTCAAAATCCTTCTAGAATATTCTTTCCATCTGTCACTGCAAACATGCTGTTTCACTGGGAGACTTGATGGTTATTGTCCACTGAGTGGAAATCAGGGCCTTGGCTTTTGCTTTCCCTCTCCAGGTCACAAAGTACATGTTGCTTATTTCCAGTGTCTGTCCTGCCCAGGCCTACTTCTCAGCATGTCCACCATCACTGCCCTACTCTGTTATTGGTTCTTGACTACTGCAGTGGCCTATAACTGGTCTTTTGGCTTCTACTCTGATTCCTCTGTATTAGTTATCTATTGCTATAATAACATCCCCAAACATAATGACTTAAAAGCAACAAGCCTGTGTATTATTACTGTTTCTGTGGGTCAGGAAACCAAGAGCAGTTTAAGAAAAAAAATCGTTTAATATTTATTTATTTTTGACAGATAGAGAATGATCAGGAGAAGACCAGACAGAGAGGGAGACACAGAATCCAAAGCAAGCTGCAGGCTCTGAGCTGTCAGCACAGAACCGCACATGGAGGTTGAACTCACAAACTGTGAGATCATGACCTGAGCCAAAACCAAGAGTCAGACATTTAATCGACTGAGCCACCCAGGTGCCCCAGGAAACCGAGAGCAGTTTAGTCGGGTGCCTCTGACTCACAGATTCTTGCGAAGTCACGGTCCACGTGTTGATCCGGGCTGCAGTCATCTCAACATTTGACCAGGGCACAAGGATCTACTTCCGAGATCAGCCATTGGGCTTTGGACCACAGGTCCTCGTTCCTTGTCACATCCTGTGGACCTCTTCATAAGGCAGCTCACAATATGGCCTTGTTATGTCACCTGCTCAAAGCCTTTTAATGGGTTCCCCAGGTCCAAAGTCCTTATCGTGACCTATAGTCTCCTTCAGGAATCTCAGCTATTTTTCTCACCCCTTTTCTTTCCTTCCACTCTCCCTTTGTCTCCTTCATCCTTCCTGTGTAGCCCTCCACTATTTCTGCCAAACCCCCTCCTGTCTTGGGACCTTGACCTTGCTATTCCCTCCGGATTAGACTCTCTTCCCAGAATAGCTACAGGCTTCATCCAGGTCTCTTTGGAAGTGTCCCCTCCTCAGAGACCCCTCCCCTGGCCCCCTAACAAGGATGTACCCGTCCTTAGTTTCTACTCCCTTATTTGGTTTAATTTTTGTCTGTGTCACGTACCACTTACCTGACAAATTATTTGTAATTACCTGTATATTTCTGTATCATCCAGTAGAATATTAAACTCGGTGGAGGCAGGGACTTGGTTTTGTATTTGTCTGCGTCCTCGATGCCTAAGACAATGCCTTGCTGTAAATAGGTGGTTTATAATATGTCTTATGGGACTGAATCATTTGGAAGCAATAAACAAAACCCAAAGGGAAAATAAAATGATTTCTATGATGTCCCTTTCCAGTGCTCCACGCACCACCTCCCGCCCTTAGAGTGGTGCCAATAGTTTTTATCCTCGAGAAGTTCGAGAAGTTCGAATTTGAACGCAATCCTCGTAGCACACCCGAGAACCCAAACGGCAACTTGATGAAAAAGCTGTTTTCAGACTCCTTTGCCTCTGAAGGCGAACACAGCAGCCCTTCCTCTGGGAGCCTGTAGTGAGGTGTGATGCAACTCATGGCTAAGAGCGAGGAGGCTGGAGAGCGTGGGCTGACGAGGTACCCGCTGGGGCGACAGGGAAATGGAGAAGCGATTTGTAAGCGTTTCTTGCCAGCACCGTAACTTCAGTTCAAGCCCCCTCTGCAGTGACGGGGGACAAGCCCAAGGCTGAATGATTGATTCTGTTGTCTTTACTTCAATAATAAAACATCAAGGATATTGTAGTGGAGAGTTTCTGATGCACTTTTTAATATGTCAGGCTTTTATCCTAAACTCCGAAACCTGCTCGAGGCTAGTGCATGCGATGGGGAAGGGGATACCGAGGTGATTTTCATCATAGTGTGGTGAGAACAGAATCTGGTGCTTTTTGTGTTAAAAGAGGAGCTCTTGTTTTCTGCACGCTGTAGCGGGGGAATCGCCGGGACCGAGAACGGAGTCTCTGGCTGCTGGAGTTTTATGGGATTTTTCCTGCTTTAAAACATTAGAACCTCTTGTATAATCCACAGACTATTTTTACTGAGTAGCACTTGACTGTGAGAAGAGTCCTTTAGAATAATTTCTGTGGAACAAATTCGGTGGCAGCATCTTTACTTTCTGCGCGGCATGGTGGATTCCTAAAGGCCTTTCAAAGAAAATTCTTTTGCCTCTCAAAGCCATATGTAGGGGCGCCTGGGTGGCTTAGTCGGTTAAGCGTCCGACTTTTCGCTGAGGTCATGACCTCTCGGTTCATGGGTTCGAGCCCCGTGTCGGGCTCTGTGCTGACTGCCAGCTCAGAGCCTGGAGCCTATTTCAGTCTGTGACTCCCTCTCTCTCTGACCCTCCCCTGCTCACGCTCTCTCTCTCTCTCTCTCTCCTAGAAATAAATAAAACATTTTGAAAAAAAGGCATATGTATTGGGAAACAGTTGCTTCATACTATCTAGAAATCAATTAAAAGAGACAATATTCTTTTATCCAAGTCTGTATGTTCTCTTCCTTTAAAATGGTGCTGGGGCACCTGGGTAGCTCAGCTGGTTGAGTGTCCAACTCTTGATTTCCGCTCAGATCATGATCTGAGCATTGTGGGATAGCACCCGACACTGACAGCACGGAGCCGGCTTAAGGCACCTGGGTGGCTCAGTCAGTTAAGCATCTGACTTCGCCTCAGGTCACCATCTCACAGTGTTCGTGAGTTCAAATCCCACAATGGGCTCTGTGCTGTCACCGCAGAGCCCCCTTCAGATCCTTTGTCTCCCTCTCTCTCTGCTCCTCCCCTTGCTTGCAGTCTCTCTCTGTTTCTCTCAAAATAAATAAACTTAAAAAAATTAATCTTGGGGCACCTGGGTGGCTCAGTCGGTTAAGCGTCTGACTTTGGTTCTGGTCATGATCTCACGGTTCATGCGTTGGAGCCCCGCATCGGGCTGTGTGCTGACAGCCCAGAGCCTGGAGCCTGCTTCAGATTCTGTGTCTCCTTCTCTCTCTGCCCCTCCCCACTCTTGCTCTGTCTCTCTCTGTCTCAAAAATAAATAAAACACAACAACAAAAAAATTATTTTTAATAAAAATAAAAAATTAATCTTTAAGATTCTCTCCTTCTCTCCCTGCCCCTCCCCTACTGGTGTGCACACACACATGCTCGCTCGTTCTCTCTCTCTCTCTCAAAAATAAAAATTAAAAAAGAAAATGGGGCTGATAGTCCTGCTCTATAGGGTTATTGGGAAGGTTAAATGAGACTATATAACCACAGCTCTAAACTCTGAGTTTTACAAAGAGGAGCCCTTCCATAAATTGTTGTCATCCTTGTTATAATATTATTGTTTTAAGAAGGACGGGGCGCCTGGGTGGCTTAGTCGGTTAAGCGTCCGACTTTCTTTAGGTCATGATCTCGTGGTTCGTGGGTTCGAGCCCCGCGTCGGGCTCTGTGCTGACTGCCAGCTCAGAGCCTGGAGCCTGCTCCTGAGTCTGTGTCTCCCTCTCTCTCTGACCCTCCCCTGCTCACGCTGTCTCTCTCTCTCTCTCTCCTAGAAATAAATAAAAAAAAAAAATTAAAAAAAAATCTTACAAAAAAAAAATCTTACAAAAAAAAAAAAAAAAAAAAAAAAAAAAAAAAAAAAAAAAAAAAAAAAAAAAAAAAAAAAAAAAAAAAAAAAAAAAAAAAAAAAAAAAAAAAAAAAAAAAAAAAGAAGGAAAGTATCCAACTCGTAGCCTTAACAGCAATTTAAGGAAGTAGCTCCCAAGATGTGACCAGCCAGAGAGCAAGCTCGCTGCTAGTGATTTTATATCAGTTTGCACAACTTTCAGGTTTAAACTGGTTAAGCACCAGCGCCTTTCATTATTCTGAGTTAAAAATGGTGTTCTTGATGACAATTAATTTGTTCCTTTTTAATTTGTAATTTTTACTTTAAAAAATAGGTTACACACTTACTTGTTTCAAAATTCAAATGGCACAGATCTGCCATTCTTCCCGCCACCAGCCTCCTGTTGGAGGCAACCCTGGTTACAAATGTCTTAACAGTCTAGTTAAATACAGAGACTTGCATATATTTTCCCCTTCACACAAATGGAAGCACGTGGTACTTGTTCTGCAGATGCAGAATTCACTTAGTAAATTACATCAACAATAATCCTCATTTTTTACTGCCTGTGTAGAATTCTTTGTGTGAATGACCATAATTTATAAGTCTCCTATTAATGAAAATCAGGGTGTTTCAGTCCTTTGCTATTTAAGTTGCGGTGAATAATCTTGTGCATATGTTATTTTTCACAAATGCAAGTATACCTGAAGGGAAAAATGGAGAAAGAGCCATTTGGTAGGAATTGCCAAAGGGCCTCTGGAATAGTGCCGCTCATCTGCACTGTCACCCACAGTGCACGAGCAAGCCTGTCTTCCCACGGCTCATGGCCACAGGGTGACACTGAATGTTTTTCAGCTCTGATACATTGATAAGTGAAGTTTTTAATTTGCATTTCTCTTATGAGTATACGTGAACACCTAAAAAAATGTGCTTAAGAGACTTTTCTGCAAACTGGTGGTTCTTCTCCTTTGCACATTTCTCTCTGGGCTGTTGGTAAATTGGGATGTTAAAGATTGGAGTCTATTGGATGGTTGAAAGAAATAGGTCTTAAAGTTGATAGATCAATATTCAAGTTCCGGTTCAATCTTTTATTGGTTATATGTTATGTGTTTGTGCTTCAGTTTCTTCATCTCTAAAATAATAATAACAGTGCCTGCTTCACAGGGCTCTAGGGAGTATAGCCGGGGAGTAAAGGTGTAAGAGCACCTGGCTTTGGAGGTCCCAAACAGACCAGGTTCAGCCACTCACTGTTGACCAATCCAAAGGCAGTGAAACGACTGGAGGTGAAACAAGAAAAAAATTTAGTTCAGTGAGGCCCACACTGGGAAGACAGCTAACTAATATTTCAAAGACTGTCTCCAAAGTGCCCAAAATTCTTCCAGTTTTCTGTAGGGGAAAATCGAGGCAAAGGTTGCTGGGTACATGTAGGTGGGCAGGGAAGGTCAAGTTAATCACTTTCTTGGAGTCAATGATGGGTAGGGGCTTGCTGGCTCAGGGCTGTCCTTATTGCTTGAGGGGTAGTTTCCTTTCCCATCAGGGGACGTTTTGCCTGAAGGGTCTTTTGCTTGAGTTCAGAGATAAGATGGAAAGATCTTAATCAATGAGAAAGTTTGAGGTCTAAATGGAGGTGGTTGAAAGTTCTCTTTCAAGAGGATTGAAAGAGATAACGCATGTAACAGTACAATATCTAGCCCTTTTGGGGGCTATAAGTTAAAAAGTGGGGTTTTTTTCTCCTCCCATAATTTTCTAAAGATCACAACAAACACTTTTTCATATAATTTCTAAGAAAAAAAAAAGAGGAAAGAATGAAAGAAAAATGTCCTGGAGAGGCAGAAATAGAGGGTGGACAGAGAAGCCTTGTCTTCTTGGCTTTGGTATCTTGAATCCCTTTGTATCTTGCTGCCCAGCCTGTTTCTAAAGCTACTTCTTTCTCTGAAGGTGGTCAGGGAATACTGGCTAATTTTAATATTAGCATAAGCAAAACATAATTAGGGAAGTAATGCTGCTGTGTCTGGATGCACATTATGCATTATAAAGTCAATAATGTAATATGGCTTTAAAAAGCTGTTTGCTGCTCAGCATTATTAGGGGGTTATCAGGCTTTGCCCAAGACCTTAAAATGAGCTCTCCAGAATGTTTACTGAACTCACTTGGTGCAGTGTTTCTTTCTGCTAGCAAAATAGCAAAAATGTCACCCTCCAGTCCTTTTCTCTGGGCAGATGTGCATTATTACTCTCCATACCACCAGTTCCTAGCTCCATGCCAAGCACATAGAAGAGGCTGACCAACTGAATTATGGTCTGAGACATGTGCTTTTGAAATTCAATATGAATCGTGGTTAAAACCCCAAAGAATTAAAACATGTCTGACTTTCAAAAAGGACATTGATGCATTTTTCTGCTCTACATCCATTTAATAAGCCAGAGTTATCTACAGAGCCGTGTTTTTCAACTTTTTCTTTTTTAGTTCACAAGATCCTATTTTTATTTTATGTCAAATTTCCTCTCTCTGACTCACCAAACGTGATATGCTATATATTCATATGAAATAAAAATAATTGTAGATCTGTTTTGTGAATGACTTAATATCTCATGGGATAGATGGAAAGATGGTAGAGTGTTGTAAAGCCATGATGGAAAATTCATGCTCTGGAGATTCCAGGATGGGCTATTTTAATAGCCTCATAGAAGGTTGAGTGCTGGGGATGACTTTCTCATATTTTTTCTCTCTCTAACCATTTAAAATCAGTCACTCTGCTCTCTATAGGCCTAGGTTGCAATTTATTATGCGTAAATGTGTCTCTTGCTTCAATGTAGACTCCACCAAGCTACAAATGAGAGTTTCTCACAAACCCCACCTTCATTTGCACATATTGGAGGGTCTGATCCCTGTAGTTTCCTTTAGAGAAGGTGCACCAATTATTGCAACATCTGTATTTTTGCTTCTGGCAACTTGCGGCCTTTACCTGTAGATTAATAAATTCTTCTCTGCGTGTGCTTGAAAAGCCACTTAAAGATTCTTCCTCCTTCACACAGTGTCAGCACCCACATCCTGGGGTGGACACCCGGAGGCTCTTTTACTGGCCAGTGCCCTCAGCAATCTGATATCTGGGAAGACTGCAGGAATGAGCACTCTTTCTACCTTTTAACACACTTTAGCCTTAGGATTATTTGTTGGACATGGCATGAAGGTCATGTTTCTAAAACATTTCTGCAAGGGCTCCGAGCCTGGAGGTGGACCTGAAAGTGCCAGGTGAGATTATAGACAGTCCAAGCTGCTCCGGAGATTTGTGTTTCACTAATTGTACCCTTCCCTCTCTCTATTCCCTTCCACCATGTTTATCATCTTCCTTATCACTGACGTCTTCTTCAGAGAAGGTACACAGAATGAGCAAAGGCAGCACATCATGATTAAATCTATCACTTGCTAGCTGGTCTGGTAAAGGAGGGTCAGTCTCATAGGCAGACCAGTTCGGGGTTCAGCATCAAGACCCCCCTGTTCCTGAGACCTGTGGCCATGGATAGTTGAAAGTTGCCCACGTGCAATCTTGTAAGTTAAGGCTTCAAGAAGCAGCTCAGTTAGGCTCCTAGGTTTGAACATACACTCCAGGATAGGAACCCGATAACTCAGCAGGAACTCTCACAAGTAAGCACTTGCCACGAATGGGAGAGTGACTCAGCAGGGACTCCGAGGCAAAATAGTAACAGTGAAGACCTGACTGGTTAGTCTCAGAGGAGATCATCTGAAGGGTATGAGGAACTACAGGAATTGAGGTAAGGAATGAGGAAGTTCAGGCTGACAAACTGCTTCAGTCACCATGTGCTCCCTTATTTCCCTCTTGCTAATTGCAGTTTCAAAATCAGCGGCAACTACCCATCACAATAATTAGGGTTTATAAGTGCATGGACACACACTTGAGAGTTATACAGGTTAGACTCAGGTGCTCTACAGCCAAAATTATTGAAGGTGTTTGTGTAATTTGTTTCTTGAAAGATGAACTCAGTAGGATATAATTAAGAAGCAGCTCTATTTTTCTCCTGCTACTACGTATAAACACACTTGGTCAGACCTCTATTCAAAGCTTCTTGAACTCGATCTGGGGTAGCGATGGTTCTTTGGACTCTTGCCACTTTACCAAATTCTCTAGTCATTCACAGTGGTTTTCAATAGTTTCTCTTGTGTTTTCCCAAATATTCACTATATCAAATGAGCATAGTGGAGGTTTAAATTGTTCCTCTCATTTACACTTAAAATTTTTTTTAACATTTATTTGTGTTTGAGAGACAGTAAAAGACAGAGCACGAGCAGGAGAGGGGCAGAGAGAGAGAGAGATAGAGAGAGAGAGGGAGACACAGAATCTGAAGCAGACTCCAGGTTCTGAGCTGTCAGCACAGAGCCCAACACAAGGCTTGAATCCACAGAACTTGAGATCACAACCTGAGCCGAAGTTGGATGCTTAACTGACTGAGCCACCAGGCGCCCCTCATTTACACTTTTAATTTCATTTTCTTTTCTAAGTGCATTTACTCCAGTAAATAAGAATAGCAATAGTGGGTATTCTTGTCTTGTGATTCTTAAAAGCATGGCTGAGCATGCAAAAAAAAAAAAAATGCATACTCTTGTATAATGCAGCTGGGAACATACACGGTTCATATCTAGTGATGCCACTTCTAGGAAGTTAGAGGCATTCTAAGAGGTTAATAAATAATAATTTACTATTTATCAGTTTCTTCATAGTAGTACTATTTGTAATGATGAAAAATTAGAAGCAGTCTAAATGTTCAACACAGTATAGCTAAATACATACCTACCCATATAAAACCAGGCTGTGTTCTTTATTAATACATAACAAAGCACCCCAAACTTAGTGGCTTAGAGCAATAAACATTTATTAATTTTTAAATTTATTTTGAGAGTGTGAAAGAGAGAGCACGCACAAGAGGGTGTGCATGAGCAGAGGAGGGGCTGAAAGAGAGAGGGAGAATCCCAAGCAGGCTCCTTGCTGTCAAACCAGAGCTCGATGTGGGGCTTGATCTCATAAACGATGAGATCATGACCTGAGCTGAATCAAGAGTCAGAGGTTTAAACAACTGAGTCATCCACATACCCCAACAATAAATATCTTATACAATTTCTGTGGGCCAGGAACCCAGGAGAAGCTTACCTGGATAGTTGTGCCTCAGGGTATATCACGAGGTTTCTGTAAGGAGGTTGGCCAGGGCTGAGGTCATCTGCTGCTTGACCGGGGCTGCAGGTTCTGCTTCTAAGGTAGCTCACACACATTCCCCGTAAGGTGGTGCTGGTTTCTGGCAGGAGGTCTTGAGTCCTCACCACACGGACCTCCCCATAGGACTGGAGTGTCTTCTCGTGATGTGGTAGGTGGCTTCTCTCATAGTGAGTGATCCAAGAGAAAACAAAGTAGAGACTGCAATGTCTTTTGTGAAGTCCACTCTGTTATTTTCATAGTATCCTGTGGGTCTATAGATCAGTTCTGTGGTGAGAGGGGCCTAAATGGGGACGTGAATACCAGGAGGTAAGAACTATTGGGGGTCATCAGGGAGGCTGGTCACTACAGTCTGTGCCTGGCCCCCAGTGATTCATCTCCTTCACACATACAAAATCCACTTACCCTTTCACAAGGCTCTCGAAGTTTTATCTACATCATCTATTCCGAGGCCAGAATCTCACCACCTAGAATCAGGTCTAGGGGCAGCTAAGCTCTTCAGGTACAGTCCCTTCAGGATAGAGTTTCAAATACAGCTTAGGAGAAGCTCCTCTTGAACTGAAAGCTATCAATTAAAGAGACAAAACCATTCATTTTGTATGGTTTCTATCCACTCAGTCCAACCTGGTAGTATTTCCATTGATATCAATTTAAAAAAACCCCCAACTTTGTAGGTCACTTGCAAAAGAGTTGTAGATGGGGCTCATTCCATTAGACAAAAGCTACACCCTTACATCTCTTCAAGATAAGCTATTTTCTACCATGGGCTTTCGTTGAAGTTGCTGAGGGACAATACCCCTAAGTTTCTTAGAAGTCATGGAGTTCTCTGAAGTATTCCCTTAGCTTTTTATTAATCCTTAAAATGGGATTTTATAAGTTATGAGGACTCAGCTTCATCTTTAAACAATGTTTTCTTGGAAGAGCCCTAGATCCAATCTTTGCTTGGAAGACATTTTACAATTTTAGCATTTTCTGTCATCTGGAAAATTTCAGAAGCAGAAAGTCTTAATTCCTTTTTGTTTGATAGTCCTTCCTTCAGCTTATCTGCCCTCTCACATGTTTATAACATCAAGAAGATATCAAGCACACTTTCAACACTCTGCCTGGAAATCTCCTTAGCTAGATCACTTCATTCATTAGATGTATTTGTTTTGTTTTGATATTTTTTGCATGTGACAGTGTTGCTAAATTTACTGTCATATCGAACAAGAATCTCTTATCTTCTAGTCTCCAATATTATTTTCCAGATTTCCCTCCAAGCTATCACCAGTAGCATCCTTGAAGGTCGCCAGGATTCTACTAACAATTTCTTCAGTGCATTTCATGCTTTCACTTCTCAGAGTCTTGCCTTCATGCTGTTGGGAAGCCATTCTCATGTTTTAGGTTTTTAGTTATGGTTGTGCTCCGTTTCTGGCCCCCAAATCATCATTATGATGAATCTGTGTGCAACAAGTTACTCCAAAATGTATATATTTAACACTGTAAATATGTATTAATTCACAATTTCTGTGGGTCAGGAAGCTGGGAGCAGATTAGTTTTGGTGGGTCTGTTTCAGACTCTCTCATGAGGTTACACTGAAGGTATCAATGAGGATTGTGATCGTTGGAGAACTTGACTGAATGGGACGATTTACTTCTGTGGTGACAAACCCAGTGACCTGGCAAAATTAGTGCTGGTTATTGGCAGAGGGTCTCACTTTCTTCACCTGGCTTTTCCTGTAGTAAATAATGCCCAAAAGAGCAAGACAGAAGTTATAGTGTCTTTTATTCCCTATCTTTGGAAGTCACACTCTATTTCTTATTAGTTATTAAGGTCAGCTCTGTTCATTGTGGGTACTGTGCAGGATCATAAATATCAAAAGGCAAGAATCATTGGGGGCCATCTTGGAGGCTGGCCACCACATGGCAGGTAAATAATTATGGCAGATACCCAAAATAATGTGTTTGAAAGGTCTTTAATAATAGATGAGAGAAAGGATTCAAAACTTTTACTTAAATTAGTATAATCCATAAATTAAAAATAACTTTTTATGCTACTGTCTGGGTGTGTCTATTCATGCAGAAAAGATAGACCAGATGGAAAACAAAAATGTTAGCATTGCTTATGTTCAGGTGAGAGGACTGTAAAGGTTTTTTTTTTTAATTTTTGAATGTTTTCTTTATTTTTGAGAGAGAGATAGAGACAGCGTGAGCAGGGGAGGGTCAGAGACAGAGGAAGACACAGAATCTGAAGCAGGGCACAGAGCTCAACATGAGGCTCAAACCCACGAACCGTGAGATCATGACCTGAGCCGAAGTTGGACGCTTAACACTCAGGCGCCCCAAGGACTGTGAGTTTTAAAGTTTTCTTAATTTTTTTTTTTTGTTTCCAGAATACAACAGTACAGTATAGGTGAATAATTTTATGAGAACAAACTTATTCATTTTGAGGGCACAATTAGAAAACTTCATTTAAATTTGTGTTTATTTTCTTTAAGATACAATTTTAATATATGTGCTGCTGAAGTGAGCACAAGATACAAACGATATTTCCCCTTAGTTTAAAAATGAAAAATTCTGCACCCTTCAAAAGAACTAATGATAGTTTTAAACGGCAGGAACTGTTAACTCTCAAATTGGCAACTGATAACTTATCTCATTAAAAGATAATCATGCTGCCAACTTTTAAATTAATATTTGTACTAGCACAGATGGAATATGTGTGTATGCATACATGAGTGTGTTCAATGGGAGAAGAGGGGGAAGAGTCCTTTAAAAATTCTTTTGAGTTATTGCTTAGAAAAATATTCTTTGGGCTATTTAATATTGAATACCAATTAACAAATACAAACTTCATATTTTCCCTTTTGTTTGAACACCTGCCTCCACAATTCCTCCTAAAAAGATGAAATTTAAAGATGAAATATGAAACATTCCCATGAGATTGTTTGAAATAGAAAGACAAAGAAAAGTTTAATCAAGCTGGATATGAAACTTCCAAAAATATACCAGGCTTGAGATCCTTTGACACTCTCTCTGAAAATGAAGATAGGAGTTATTTTCTTCCCTTTGGATGTGAGGACAGTCCGTGTTCATAAACTCCTTTAATACGTAGCTCAGGATCTTGGACGTCGTTCCTAACTACCTTTTGATCTACTCAGATCGGAACCACTGTGGATGTTCAATCATGGAGTTTCACTGCACAAAGTTGCCCACAGAGAGCTTGGGGGAGGTGAAATTCCAGCTCACGCATACCTGTCCCAGTATTGCCTAAGGGGAAACTGGTTCCCTCCCCCTCCTATTTCACAAAATGTTTACAGATGGGCTAGAATGAATTGTGTCACTCCTTTGTATTATGAACCTTAAGAAAACAGGCATTTTGTCTGTTCTTGTAAATTCCCACTTGTTACTTTGTAATTATCGCTAAGGCACGCCACTGCTGTGCCTTTTGCTTTCTCATATTCTTGTAAGTTGAGGTCAACGACCATGTCCTCTATTTCTTTTATTCCTCTGGTTGGTTACTAACGTAATGAATGGCAAATTTTAAGCATGATAACTAGGCATTTAAGTAAAACAAACGTTGGACACCAGAAATTAGAGGCTCTAAAATATTTATGCCCTTGTACTTTGTTTTTGTTGTTTTAAATTTTACATATACACAGATAAACCCCAAATGCGAAGGTATTTTTTAAGTTTTATTTCAAAGAGTCATTTAGGGGCGCCTGGGTGGCTCAGTCGATTAAGCGTCCGACTTTGGCTCAGGTCATGATCTCACAGTTTGTGAGTTTGAGCCCCCGTGTCGGGCTCTGTGCTGACAGCTCTGAACCTGGAACCTGCTTTGAATTCTGGTCTTCCTTTCTCTCTGCTCCTCCCCTGATCATGCTCTTTCTTTCTCTCCCCTTCAAAATAAATAAACATTCAAAAAATTTTTTTAAATAAATAAAAAAATAGTCACTTATGTTTTAATGTAATTAATAAAATAGAAAAAACCATTTTATATATACCAACTTATTTACATATCTGGTGCTCTTCATGACTTCCTATAGATCTGAGTTTCTATCTGATTATCATGTTTTTAGGTTTATTTATTTACTTAGAGAGAGAAAGAGCAAGCGTGAATGAGGGGAGGGGCAGAAAGAGAAACAAAGACAATCCCAAGCAGGCTCCATGCTGTCAGAGCAGAGCCCCATGTGGGGCTGGAACTCAGGAGTCATGAGATCATGGCCTGAGCTGAAACCAAGAGTCAGACACTTAACTGACTGAGCCATCCAGGTGCCTCTATCTGATATCATTTCTATTTAGCCGGAAAAATTCCCCTTGGCATATTCACTTTTATTTGGGGGTGTATTTTATCTCTCTATATAATTTAAGATTGACACACTCCCTGACTCCCCTGCCCAGCACTTTAGAGATGTCTATTGCCTTCTGGCTTCCATTGTTTCTGATGAGAAGTCAGATATCATTCTTTTTTTTTTTTTAATTTTTAATGTTTTATTTATTTTTGAGAGAGAGAGAGAGATAGAACATGAGTAGGGGAGGAGCAGAGAGAGAGGGAGACAGAGAATCTGAAGCAGGTTCCGGTGTCCGAGCTGTCAGCACAGAGCCCGAGGCAGGGCTTGAACCCACGAACCGTGAGATTGTGACCTGGGTGGAAGTCAGATGCTGAACTGACTGTGCTACCCAAGTGCCCCAAAAAGTCACATATGATTTTTACAGTTATTCCTCTCTAATTTCATTTTTATTTTTATGTTTAATTTTCAGGCAGTTTAATTATAGTGTACTTACAAGTGGTTTTCTTTGTATTTATTCTACTTTTGATTTGCTGAGCTTCTTGCTTTGTAAGTTGATTTTTTCATATAAAATGTGAGAACTATTTGGCCATTATTTATTATAATATTTTTTCTATTGTATTCTCTTTGTCCTCATCATTTGAGACTTCAACCACATGTATGTTATACCACTTGACATTGTCTTTTTTTTTTCATGGTTGTTTTTTTTTTAATTTATTTCTAGGAGAGAGAGAGACAGCATGAGCAGGGGAGGGTCAGAGAGAGAGGGAGTCACAGACTCTGAAACAGGCTCCAGGCTCTGAGCTGGCAGTCAGCACAGAGCCTGACGTGGGGCTCAAACCCACGAACCGCGAGATCATGATCTAAGTGAAAGTCGAACGCTTAACCGACTAAGCCACCCAGGCGCCCCACCACTTGACATTGTCTTACAAATCATTGAGGTGCCCTTTATTCTTTAAGATATTTTTCCCTGTTCTGTTATTCAGTTGGGATCATCTCGATTGAATTGTCTTCAAGTTTGCTGACCGTTTTTTTGGTAACATCTATCACTGTTAAACACATCCCAGTGAAATTTTCATTTCAGGTGTTTTATTTTTAAGTTTTAGAATTTCCGTTTGTTTTCTTTTTTGTATTTTCATTGCTCTGTTGAGACTTCCATCTGTTTAGTCATGTATACCTCTTCCATTTAATTCTTAAACATATTGATTGTTTTAAAGTTCTCTGATAAGCCCAACATTTGGGTCCTCTTGAGAGCTGTTTTTATTGACTATGTTTTCTATCATAAGTCATATTTTCTTCTTTTTTGGTATGTCTAAAATTTTTATATTGTACACTAAACATTATGGATGTTGCTTTGTAGAAAGTTTGAATTCTTTCCTTTTGAGTAGATTTGAGTTTTGTTGTGGCAGGCAGGTGAATTATTGGAAGGCCCTCTAAGTCCTTTCAAACTTGATTTTAGGCTTTGTGAAGGTGTGTCGATTTTGATATTTCCTTATTCCCAAGGCATAGCCTTTTCTCTAGCACACACAGTAATTATTCCTAAAATGTAGCTTTTTTGGGGTCTCATTGAAATTCCCAAGGTGCTGGTATGTTTCCTCCTCTCAGGCTGGACAAGCTCCAGTGTCTTCCAGGACTGTGTGCCCATGGTAACCCTCTTCAGCTCAGTCCCTGGAAGCCACTCAAGAAGTCTCATGCTGCCCATGCACAGTTAAGAACCTAAGGCCATTGCCCTTGTAGACTTTCATGCCCCAACTTCTGTGTAGTGCCCTCCTCTCTGGTACCTTGCCTGATGGATTCACGGTGGCAGCCCTGCACTCTTACTTCTGCCTCCTCAACACCACAGAACCACTTCTTTTCTCTTGGTAGCCATCATTCCGGCACTTCAGTTTGAAAGTACCTGTGGGCAAAAACAGAGATGAAAATAATGCTAACTTTTAATGTGTTCCCTTACCTCATGAATCTAGTTCTTTGCTGCCTCTTTCTCCCTGACTGTTAAGAGTTGCCTCATATATTTTGTCCAGTTTTATGGCTACTTACAGTGGGAAGATAAGTTTAATATCAGTTATTCCATCATGGCCAAAAGCAGAAGCCATCCAGGTGTAGAATAAAGGCTATAAGAATGCTATTGTATTATTTATTGAATGAATAGGTTATGTAGGCCTGAAGTTCATATTAAAAGAAAACAATATATATAGTTCTCTGGAAGGAACAAGAAATTATGTGGCAGGAATAGATGATTCCATTAAGTGTGTCAAGCCTCTTTCTGCCATATTTTGAACAAAGTGGAGGAAGAAGGCAGCAGTAATTTTCCAGTCATCTCTGTCAAGGTGAGCTGTACTGAAAAAAAACCCTTCACAAAGAAAAAAAATCATGCATTTTGTGATTCTTGTATTTCTTCTGTCATAAATAACCTCCTACAAACTCATTCTACTCTGAAAAGTAGAATGTGTGGTAAAAGAACTAGACTTTATATCAGAAGATCCCGGTTCAAGTCACTGTTTTGCACTTGCTGTGACCTTCAGCTGTCCTCTGAGTCTTACTTTCCATTTGTAAGATGGAGGAAATAACATCTTCCCCATCAATGACACAGGGTATTTCTGATGCTTAAAGGTATTTGAAAACTCATTTTGAAGATTTGTATTTCAGACTCTCTGTGCTAAATTTAAAAATTGAGTTTGTAATAATACTTAGCAGGTTTATTACAAGGATCAAATGACTTATACAAGAAGCATAAAAAAAGGACCTGGCATATAAGGAATACTGAATAAATTATTCTTTGTTTTAGGTTAGCTATTACTTTGTAACAAATCATCCCCCATACATCAAACAGTTGTTTCTCAGAAGGCTACCGGCTGTCTGGCATTTCTTCTGATCAGAACTGAGCTCATCTGGGCTCACTCACATGTGTGTGGACCAGCTGGCTGTCATCTAATTGATGGCGGCCTCAGCTATCATGATGGGCCATGGCTGTATCTATTGCATGTGTCTTATCCATCAGCAGATGATTGAGTTTTATCCATCATCATGAGGATGATAGAACAAAAGATGAGGTGGAAACATGTGAGAATTTTCTAAGTCCCTTGCTTGCATCCATGTTGCTACAACCCTGTTGGCCAAAGCAAGTCACATAATGAAGCAGAAAGTCAGGGTGTAGAAGGTACTACCAAAAGAGCATAGATATAGGAAGGCATGAAAGATTGGTCCGTTAGTGCAATCAATATACAGCATTACCCTTGATTATCACTCTTATTTTCATTTAGTTCTGCAAATAAGTCACCAGTAAGTTACAGTGCTAACCTTCTTCCACATCCACTTACTTTTAGAGCATGTCAGTCATCTTTGAGCCAAACAATCTTGGAATGGCAGACTTTTCACTGTATCTTTTTTTAATTGGGTCTCATAATAAGGGATATACATCATAGCTTAGCAAGGGGTGACACAAGTTTGTTTTACTTTCTCTCCACCACCTCTCTTCAGCACTTGACTGTCTTAGCAAGAGACAACTGCAGATAATAATTTAGTATTACTGGAATATTTTGGATATTTTCCTTCATTGTGTATCTGTAACACTCCCTCAGCCACTATACTACGTAGCCTTTTGCCTGTTTGTTTTGTTTGTTTGTTTTTCGGTGTGTGTGTGTGTGTGTGTGTGTGTGTGTGTGTGTATGTTTTGCAGGCAGTAGGAATATGAGAAAATTTTCAAGGAAAAAAGTGTGATCAGGGAATTACAAGAAATGTATACCAGAATATAGGAAGTAAGTAGAGATTAGAGAGAGATAAACCTGTTAAGGATTTGGTAGCCCATTATAACATGTTTGTGAACTCACATGGAATATGAAAAAAAATCAGGTTCCAGTTTTTCAATATTGTTTTATTTTTCCCTGTTGGTCTCCTTTTGAATAAAATGCACCGGCAGAATAGGAGGGGACAGACATTTCTTTTTCTTTCAGCTACTACTTGCCTTTACATCTTCTGTTACTAAAGTTGAGCTCATTGCTACAGAAACAGATGGAAGGAAAGTTTCAAAAGAGATGAGATTTAAAAACCAGGAACCTGTTAGGAAGCAGCCTTGTTTCCTAATTCCCATGGAAACAAAACTGGTTGGGAAATGCAGACACGACAGAAATCCACGGCTCCTCTGTGCTGCCCTCTGTCTGTATCCAAGGAAATGGACTTCAGGTCCTGCTTCCATTCAATAAAGGGGACATACCTCCCCATTGAGCTTCCATTCATTTATGGAAGCCTTTCTTCCCCCCATTCATTTACTGATCTTGATATTATACCACACCATGTTAATTTCCTTTTTGGTCACCTTGGAATCTTTGATTGTCCTTAGAATCAGAGAATGGTATACCTGGAAGGTCCACAGAAATCATCTCGTTCAAACCAATTAACACATGAGAAAGCCTGGAGAAGAGATGCCGGGGTAAAGATAGGATAGAGTTCAGGCTTGCGGCTCCCATAATGTCTCATATCAAGTTTGCTTTCTCCTTGTAGTATGTCCATTTCACTATAAAAACATGTTTCACCAGCTGTCCACGGCACTGATAGCACGCTCGGCCTCCATTCCTAGTCTGTACTCCCAGGCTCCAGGCTCAATATGCCCCAACTCCTGTTTACTCCTTCAGCCACAAATAGTCCTTCTCATGTAAACTATTAATGCCAAGACCTGCCTACCGCTCCACAGTTATATTTAGATATGTCTGAATCTTATTTGGGCCCTAAGTCACACATGAGCTATCGCACTCTATAATAGTACATAATATTTTACCAGTCTGAAAATCTCATTACAAGAGTACTGGGCCTTCCTCTCAACAACCTTTTCTCTCATTGTGACTGAATGTTAGTGTTTCCATTTATATGAAAATCTCCCCAGTCACATTCAGCAAAGATGGTTTCTCCTCGAGTTAAAAGTGTGACATACATTATTATAATTTTCTTGATACTTTTGGAGTTATCCAAAGGTTGTGATTAGTTTTTTAGTGTTTTTTTGTTTATTTATTTATTTTGAGAGAGACAGAGACAGTGCAATTGGGGCGAGGGGCAGAGAGAGAGGGAGAGAGAGAGATTCCCAAGCAGGTTCCACACTGCCAGTACAAAGTCCAATGTGGGGCTCGAAACCACGAAGCCATGAGATCATGACCTGAGCCAAAACCAAGAGTTGGACCCTTAACTGAACGAGCCACCCAGGTGCTCCTAATTAGTTTTTTAGTTTTTTTGTGATCAATTTTTTTTAGGGTGGCCTTAAAATTTTTTGATTTATTTTTTAGGATGTTTCCTGTCACTCTTTGGGAAAGAAACCACAGCAAATATCTGATTTGATAATGACACTGTGCCAAGTAGTGTGGAGTTTCTATAGACTAGGGGTTTAGAAGCTTGGCAGGCTTCCAACCCTATTTTATTTAGGAAGAAACAAATTTCATCATAGAATTAACTGAGAAACTCAGGAGATAGACTGAAAATGAAATTTTCATTTAGACTCTTTGTTTATAAAAATATAAGCCTACATTCCAATATTTGGGAAGTGTAAGAATCTTAACATGATGGGATCTGGGATGATTTGGGGTCTCACAGAGCCTAAGTGACATCATTTCTGGAACCAGTGATCTTTATAGAGCCTTTTAGATATTAATGTAGACAAGGCTGAATGTTTATTGATCTCAGGATGTAGCTAGTGGGTTGTTTGATCTTTAAATATAAATCCTTGATATCAGGTCATTTTTCTTACTTACCTTGTTCTCCTAAACGTTCAGGCCCACGCAAGCCTATTTTGGGTGAAGCTAGCCTCTTGTTGTGATGAACTTTCAGGGCCCCTACTGCATGTGGGAGCCCTGGGTGAGGTCTGAAGTGACAAGAAGCCTGTGCATCTCTCCACTTTAAATAAAGACCACATCAAAAGGGTTAGGGGAGAGCCAGAGCAGACAGTCCTTCCTGTAAGCTAGAAAAGGCAGATTGTACCTAGATTACCTTCCACACACATAAGCCAACAAAATTTATTCCTTTTCATTTCCAGCATTTCTAGAAAGCATAAAACTCTGTATTAGCCTTTCTTCAAGATCAGATTCTATGCAATATGGCAGTCTGCTTTGATCAATGGACAGCTAGTGAGCAGACACATAACGTATAAATGCTGTTTGATGACTAAGAGCCAAAAGAACCAAGCTCTTTGTAATTTGCTTTGGCTCAACTATTGACCAACCTTATTCTTTCATTTATTTATTTGTTCATTTGTTCAATGAATGAATCATTCATTCAATAAACATTCAGTGAGTGCCTACTTCAGTGATCCTTAGTCGAAGGACCTCAGCTCTTGGAACCACAAACCTTTTATAAATGAGCTGCCAGATTTTGGGCAATGCATTAATTTTATTCTGATACAGATTAGAGCGTCATGATTATGATGATGTCTGAGCAGGACCTATAGAACAGTACAGAGTAAGATACAACTTGCTGCAAGGGACAACTGGCAATAGTAAAGTCAGTGCCTGAGAGAGACCATTTCCTCGTCAGAGAAGATCTTTGACTTCAGGAGTATATAAAAGAGTATAATCAGGGCTATAAACAATTTTTCTTCAACAGCAATAATGTTCTGAAGGATCACCAAATGAAGACTGCAATAACTGGGAGGTTTTACAGACACTATAAAAATTGTTATATGTCAGGGGTGCCTGAGTGGCTCAGTTGGTTAAGCGTCTAACTTCAGCACAGTTCATGATCTCATGGTTCCTAAGTTTAAGCCCTTCATCTCCACTGCACTGTCACTGCAGAACCTGCTTGGAGTTCTCTCTCTCCCTCTCCCTCTCTCCCCTCCCCCTAATCACTCTTCCCCTCTCTCAAAATAAATAAATAAACTTTAAAAATTGTTATATGTCAGGAGTGATTTTGGTAATTTATTGCTGGCTTCTTCAGCTAATAGTTTAAATTGTACACAAACAATTATAACAGAACAGTTGGTAAAATCCTAGGAGTGGGGAACAGAAGAAATTTGTTTTTAACTAAGTCACAAATGGTGGGATGGGAAGTTCAGGGAAGTGATCAAGGCAAGCAAAGGCTGGTCCAGGTGGAGAAAGTAGCAGACAGGTACCATAAATAAGAACCCTCCCTTTCTCCTATTTAATGTGTATTTTTGAAAATATCAGTATGGAGGCATCTGGGTGGCTCAGTTGGTTAAGTGACCAATATTGGCTTAGGTCATGGGCTTAGGTCATGATCTCATGGTTCGCAGGTTTGAGCCCCGCATAAGGTTTTGTGCTGGCAGCTTAGAGCCTGGAGCCTACTTCAGATTCTGTGTCTCCCTCTCTCTCTGCTGTTCCCCTGTTCAAGCTCTCTCTCTCTCTTGCTCTCTGTCTCTTTCAAAAGTAAATATACATTAAAAAAAGAAAATCATCAGTATGGACTGATATATTATTTTTAGTAGTTTATTATTGTACTTAATATCATGGTGCTCCACCCTCCTACACTGTTGGTGGGAATGTAAACTGGTACAGCCCCTCTGGAAAACAGTGTGGAGGTTCCTCAGGAAACTAACAATAGAACTCCCCTATGACCCAGCAATAGCACTGCTAGGAATTTACCCAAGGGATACAGAAATGCTGATGCATAGGAGCACATGTACCCCAATGTTCATAGCAGCACTCTCCACAATAGCTAAAACATGGAAAGAGCCTAAGTGTCCATCAACAGATGAATGGATCAAGAAGATGTGGTTTATCTATACCATGGAATACTACATGGCAATGAGAAACAATGAAATCTGGCCATGTGTAGCAACATGGATGGACCTTGAGGGTGTTATGCTGAGCGAAATAAGTCAGGCAGAGAAGGACAAATATCATATGTTTGCACGTATAGGAGGATTAGGAGGAACTTGACGGAGGAACAAGGGGGAGAAGAAGGGGGGAAATGGTGGGGGAAAGGGAGAGGCCAACCATGAGAGACTCTTGAATGCTGACAAAAACTGAGGACTGATGGATGTGGGGGGGGGGGTGGGCATAGAGGAGGACACTTATGGGGATGAGCACTGAGTGTTATGTGGAAACTAATTTGACAATAAACTATTTGTAAAAAAATAAAAAATAAATAAATAAAATATAAATATACAAAAAAAAATATCATGGTGCTCCATTTATACTGATTTGGCCAGTGGGACTCCCAATTTTTTATAACATGATAACATGCTCCATTTAGTCTCCTATTTCATGAAAGAATACCATATCTTTGGGTAGAGCACAGGGCCACCAGGTAGAAACTATGCTCTCCAGCCTCCCTTGCAGCTAGGCACAGGCATGTGACTAAGTTCTGACCAATAGAATGTGAACAAAAGTTATACGTGCAATTACTTAGCCATCTCCTTAGAGACAAAGCCACTACTCCAGTGATCTGTTTTTGTCAGACTTGAGGTTAAGCCCACTTTGACCCCAAGGATGACTGCAATACCCCAGGAGGTGGGGAAGTAACAAGGTGTTGGGAACTTGGGTTCTTGAATGATGGTGTGAAACACTGTTGGCTTGCCAGCTCTGTGCCACTCATCTCTGGACAGCTTCAGGAGAAAAACTAGTTTAAGGCCCTCTATTTCATTATCTCTTTGTTATATCAACACCACTCAAAGTCTAATACACTGCTCAAAGACACAATGATATGAAGTGGCAGAGTGTGTGCAGGGAAATCTTGTTAACTGGAGCATCAGGAAATAGGTTGAGGGGTGGTGGGAGGGGGGCAGGAAAGGTTGGAAACATAAGATTCAGTGTAGCTTTGTGTTCTAGGAAATTGTGGCCAGGTGTGGTTTCTCACAACAGAGGAATGGTGCCTTGTATAGAGTCAGCCTTGGTCTTAATAGGCCTGCAGTGAAGTCTCTTCACTGTGAGTCCTGGCCATGCACTGTCATACACCATGTGTCTGCTCTTCCTTCTAACCCCACAACTTCCCATTTTGTCATTTATCTTCCAGTTGAGAGCTTCATCTCATCCCTTGGATTTCCTTTGTGAACTAGCTGTCCTGTCTTGTCAATATCCTGCCTGGTCACCCCCTTTCCTCTCCAGAGAGAACTCCACTGAATACAACACACATCTTAGATCACAGTTTGCTGGAACACTCCAGAAATTTACCACCTTTTTGGCAAATCTTGTAGGTGCTCTACATCTAGGAAAAATTAATAGGAGATTTTCTCTGTCCATATTGAATTTTACTGCTGTGTGGTTAACAAACTCTCCCATACTTACCTTCTTACGAGCTGTCCAAATTGACAATTTGGAAAATAACTTATTTAGAGAAAATAAGGACTTTCAGAAATTCCATTTCCAATAATCAAGAAAGCAGCAATTCCCCCCCCCCCCCAATTTTCTTATCAAACTCTTTAACCACTTCAGTTCCAAGAACGCTCTACATACCAATTAGAGCTCTTTTGTTCGGTGATGTTGAGCATCAGCTCTCTGTGTTTCCATAAACTAAACATTCACTGCGGCTCCATAAAACTGATTGTTAGATCCATCTTCCCTTCACATTTGCTTTCTGCTCTTCTCTACCCTGCTCTGTGCCCTGGGTGCCTGACCTGTGTGGACTGCATCAATAGGTTCCTTTGCCCTCTGGTTGCCAGGTGGATTTGACCAATGGGAGATCCTGGTGGGAGATCAGAGGATGAAGAGAAAGAGTGGTCAGGGTGTTTGTTCTACACATCTCCCGCCCTGCTGGGCGGCTGGGGACTGGCCGCAGAGCTGGGTGCATCCCTCTACCAAAGACAACGGATCCATCAGATCCATACCAGGTATCCATACAACTCTTCTCTGGATTTCAGGTTCTAGTAACTGTTCCCTCCTTTCATTTTTGCTGACAGTCCTGGCCTTCCCACTGCCACTTTTCATGGGGAACTTTACCTTCCCTTGTTGGTTTCTCTGCTTCCGTCCCCCACCTTTGTAGATAGTCCCTTTATTACACTGTCCTCAATATCTAGTTTTGGAGTGCCATCTGTTTACTACAAGAAAACTGACTGGTATGGTGATTAAGCTGGAATTGTATAAAATGCATCATAGCACATAGACACTCAAAGGGGCTACGGCATTAGGTGCATTCACCTGGTCTAAATGACCTGATTCTTTTTTAAATGTTTATTTATTTTGTTTTTGAGAGAGAGAGAGAGAGAGAGAGCGCGCGAGCGAGCGCAAAGCAAGGGAGGAGCGAGCGCAAAGCAGGAGAGGGGCAAAGAGAGAGAGGGAGACACAGAATCCAAAGCAGACTCCAGGCTCCAAGGTGTTAGCACAGAGCCAGACGCAGGGCTCAGTCTGATGAACTGTGAGATCATGACCTGAGCTGAAGTTGGATGCTTAACCAACTGAGCCCCCCAGGCATTCCCTAAATGGCCTGATTCTAACCAGTGTCCCACATTCATCTTATATATGTTCAGTCATTTTTTAAATTAAGTTTGTTTTATTTTGAGAGAGAAAGAGAGAGAGAACATGAGCAGGGGAGGGGCAGAGAGAGAGGAAGAGAGAGAGAACCCCAAGCAGGCTCCACACTGTTAGCATGGAGCCTGATGCAGGACTCCATCCCACGAACCGTGAGATCATGATCTGAGCTGAAATCAAGGGTTGGATGCTTAATCAGCTGAGTCACCCAAGTGCCCCATAAGTTTGCAATTTGTTAAAATGTTTATTTTTGAGAGAGAGAGAGCCTGAGTAGGGGAGGAGCAGAGGGGGTGGGGACCAATGATCAGAAGCAGGCTCCATGCCTGGCAGCACTGAGCCCCACACAGGGCTGGAAGTCACAAATGCTGAGATCACGACCTGAGCTGAAGTCCAATGCTCAACTGACTGATCCACCCAGGTGCCCCTAATTTTAATCATTTTTTTAGGTCAGAGAACTAGTTTGTCCAGCTTAACATGGGCATTGCGGTCCTGGAATGAATGCTTCCGCATGCAGGGGAGAAAATGCCTCTTCCCTACAGAGTGCTTTCTTCCCTCCAAGGAAATTTGTCAGACCTCCACCTCCCACCCACCTCTTTCTCTCTCTATCTCCATCTTTGTCCCTATCTATCTCTCTATCATCTGTATGTGTATAGACACATACATATGTGCATATGAATATAAAATTCTTTTTTCTGAATGAATTGAAGGTAAATTACATTATGGCACTTTACCTTTAAATACTTCAGTGCCTATTTCCTAAGAATAGAATGTTCTCTTACATAACCACAGCACACTTATCAACTTCATAACTTTACATTGATATAATATTTTTATCTAATCTGGCATCCAGTTCCCAATTTTGTCAGCTGATCTAATCATGTTCTTAGCGCCTCAGCCACACAGGGTTCTGTCTCGGGTCGGGTATTACATTTAGTTGCGTGCTCTTTTAATTTCCTTTAATCTGAAACACTTCCACAGCCTTTTGTGTGACATTGACATTTTGAAAAGTAGAGTCCCACCCTCCCACACATGCACCTTTCTTTGTAAAAATAGAACAGTCCTCATTTTGTGTTTGTCTGATGTTTCTTCACGATTAGATTGGGGTTATGCATTTTCAGCCTAATGCCGAAGTGGCAAGGTTGTGTCCTTGGCGGGGCTCCGTATCGGGAGGCACACAATGTTCACTAGTGAACGTAATTCTGATCCCTGCTGAATAACTCTTAGGTTGTAATTTCTCCCCTGAGCTAATAAGCCGTCTATGGAGGAGACACTTTAAGGCACGTGAGTGTCCTACTCCTCACCAAAATCTCCCCCTGGATTCAGCATCCATTGGTATTTTTGTTGACCTAATTTTTTCTCTGTGGCTGCAAAATGATGATTTTCCTCCCCAGCACTCCCTGGGCATCAGTCATTTGCTCCTTAGTATTCTACTGTAAGCAGAATAATCCTCTCCTCTACTTACTTATGTATCCTTAAAATATCATTGATATGGGTGGATGTACTCGCATTTTTCAATAGTTTAGTATCATACGTAATATTTGGTGCTCCAATTGTATGCAGTTTAGCCAAGGGGGTGCCTTTGAGCTGTCTCCCAAGGCCATTATGTGTCATGTGCACTTCTTTCGGACTTAATACCATGTTCCAGGCTCATCTTACATCTCCCCTGACCTAGACCAGCCATTTTTCTGAGTGTTCCTGGCCTCGCCTCCCCTTTAAAAATTTTTTTTTCCTTGTGTGTTTATTTATTTTTGAGAGACAGAGAGAGAGCACGAGAGGGGCAGAGAGAGAGAGGGAGACCCAGAATCTGAAGCAGGCTCCGGTCTCTGAGCTGCCAGCACAGAGCCTGACATGGGGCTCAAACTTGCAAACCACGAGATCATGACTTGAGCCAAAGTTGGATGCCCAACTGACTGAGCCACCCAGGCACCCCTTTCCTGGCCCCTTTTTGTGGGCGATGTCAGAAAGCACTGTCTGGGCACTGACTGTAACAAACTATAGAAATGATCCCTAGAAGGATAGTCTAGTCTGGGCACTAACTGAACTTGTTGCTGCTTCTGGGGGTCTTTGCTTCTTGGGGCTTTTAGCAGGCAGAACTAGGAAATACAGGCATTTATGTACACTTGCTCATACGCGTATACACACATCAAGTACACACACAGACATATAAACGTGTACCTATGTACACACGTAACGTTTTAGAAATCCTGTTTGCACGGTACCTCCGATTCCCAGCCATTCTCAGAGTCCTTTCTTGCTCTGCCATTGTATTTTTGCACGACTCTTCCTGCACAGTGAGAACCCCGCAAAAACGGCACATTTGTTGTTTTGCTCAATTCTATAGTACATCTAAAATATTTTCCAAATTGTTCCACCCATACCACTAAATTTAACAAATCTACTGTATTTGTTAGGGCTCTCCAAAGAAACAGAACAAATAGGAAATGGAGTGGGAGAAGAGAGAAAGCGAGAGAGGGAGTGACTTGTTTAAAGTAGCTGGCACTTGAGGAGCTCAGTTGGTTAAGCGTCCGATTCTTGATTTCAGCTGAGGTCTTGATCTCCTGGTTTGTGGTTTTGAGCCCCGTGTGGGACTCTGTGCTGGTTGTGCAGAGCCAGCTTGGGATTCTCTCTTTCTCCCTCTCTCTTTGTCCCTTTCATGTCTCTCTGTCTCAAAATAAATAAATAAACTTAAAAAAACAGTTGGCACATAAGATTGTGGAAACTGGCAAATTCAAAATATGCAGGACAAAAAGAAGAAGGAAGGAAGGAAGGAAGTAAGGAAGGAAGGGAGGAAGGGAGGAAGGGAGGGAAGGGAAGAAGGAAGGAAGGGAAGGTAGAAGGAAAGAGGTGCCTGGATGGCTCAGTTGGTTGGGCGTCTGACTTCGGCTCGGGTCATGAGCTCATGGTTCATGGGGTTGAACCCTGCATCAGGCTCTGTGCTGACAGCTCAGAGTCTGGAGCCTGCTTCAGATTCTGTGTCTCCCTCTCTCTGCCTCTCCCCTACTCATGCTCTCTCTTTCTCTCTCTCTCAAAATAAATAAACATTTAAAAATTTCAAAATATGCAGAACAAGCCAACAAGCTAGAGACTCAGGGAAATGTTGATGTTGCAGCTTGAATCAGAATTCCTTCCTCTTTGGAGGAGTTCAGTCTTTTTCTCTTAAGTCCTTCAGCTGATTGGGTGAGGCCCACCCACAGTAGGGAGGCTAATTGGCTTTACTCAAAATTTATGGATTGAAATGTTAATCTCATGTAAAAACAAAACAAAACAAAAAAAAAAACACCCTCACAATGGCATATAGACTGATGTTTGACCACATCTCTGGGTATTATGGGCTAGCCAAGTTGACACAGAAAATGAACCATCATGCTTATTAAGAAAAAGAAAACTCTTTTCAAAAAGGCATCTCAAGGAGAAGCTTGATATATGACATAGAGGAGTTGGGAGCACCCCTATTTAAGGGGTGAGAGATGAACCCCCTCCCCCCACTCTCCTGGCTTTATTGCCCTGGATTCCTTAGAGCTCTGTGCAGCCCAGATTGAAAACTACTGCTTTAGCCCAAAGGAGTCTGTAATGAGGGAACTGAAGGCACGATCACTGGGGAAGGGATCCTATCGGGAGGAGGGGACAGAGAAGTGGCCTTTTGGGTCCCTCAAGTCATACCTCATCTATGCCTCCCCACTGTGAGACAACTCTCATCCACAACTCTCTTCCGTTGCTTGTTTTCCCTTGCTAGGACTCACACCAAACAAGCTCTTTTCAAATTCTCTCCCCTCCCCCCCGCCCTTGTACACTTCCTCTTAGCTGTATAAGGCAAAGTAATACTATTGAATTTTTTTTTTCTTCTTAAGTCCAGCAGATGGAGAGTCACTGCTGATGTGAGTGATTCCCTAGGAAATTTTGTTATCTGAAAGTACATGGTTACAGTACTCCTCAGATAAATGCTTCTCTCTTGGGTCAGGAAAAGTATTCCAGATAACCATGCCTCCCACAGCCCAGATCTTGTGTGACTGTTATCTGTTTTGTGTGACTGTGTTAGTTTGCTTCAGAAGCATTTTATTCTGCTGAGACAGTAGGGAGCAGCTGTTTGATCCTTGGCCGAAGATAACCCAGGAGAGGTTCTATCTTACGTGCTGGGAAATCGGAGTGAAATGGCCATTCACAGAATCCTTGAGAGAGAGGAAGGTCTTGGTTCCAGCCTAAAGGATGTCATCGAGTGCCACACACACTCACCGGGCAAGATTCTTACATGCACGGTGTGCAAGGGGTCTTGTTGGATTGCACAGGGGGACACATGTGCTTTGTCCCATGTACGCTCACGGTCACTGTATAGGCCCACGGTCATAACCCAGGCTGCAGCTCTTCCATATCTTTGAGGTGTGAGAGTGACTTGTGGTGGGCAGTCTGTGCCAGGGCATTCCTTGGGGCCCGGGAACACCGCAGGCGTGTCTGCCTTTGTCGCAGCCAGTGATCTGCTTGGAGAATAAGAGCTGCAGAAATGGAGGAGAGCAGAGAGCTAAGGAAAGCTGCCCCAGCTGCGGAGAAAGTGAGTGGGGGCCTGATGGTAGAACGTGTTTCCCCACTGCTGGTGGGTTCTTCCCAGGCTCCTGCCCCTCTGTTCACTGCCCTGAGGAACAGCAGGGAGATCAATGTCTGCAACCCAGATTCAGGACATCTCTTCTCCAGCTGAAATCCTACTGATCCAAATTTGCTTCTAATCCAGGCTGTCCAACCTGATTCCAGGAACATTTCCAGTCCCTACTATACCCATAAACAATACGTGTTGGCCACCCCAAACTGCCCTCCGTTCCCCACGCATACCCTGTTCCCTTGCCGTGTCATGGCTTTGTGTTATGCTTTCACCTCCTGTCACATCCTTTGCACTCTCATCTGGCAAACGTCTCTTCTCCACGGCCCCGTTCAGACCTCACCTCCTCCGCAACCCCCTCCCTGACTTCCTTTCCCTAATCCCTCCTCTGTGTCCCATGGCACCCTGGGCATGGTTCACCCACAGTGGTCATTATTCATTACTGCACCTGCCTGGTTCCTTGTGGACGTGTGCATTTGTCAGGTGAGGCCCTGAGACTTGAAGCCTGTTGGCTTACCCGGGTCCACTCAGCCAGACCCTGCACCCTGCTTTGTTCTCAGCCCAGGCCCTAAAGAATCTTCTCTTCTGTAGCTCATGCTGACTTGGTGTCTTGCTGGGGACTCCCATGGCTCCTCCGCACCTTGCCCTCCTTCCATGGCCTGGTACTTTCATATTAGATCTGTGGCTGGGCATCTTTGCTTCAGTACTAAGCACACATTTTAGTTCCCATTGGCACTTGCCCTTTGGTTGTGATTGCTTTTGGCTCTTCCAGGCAACAACTGTGTTCATTCCCATCTGGCCGCAGCCTCCCCTTCTGCTGGGGGTGGGGGGCCGACCGCACAGGCAGAAGCCGGGCGCCAGTGCACTGTCAGCACTGAGGTGCGGAATGGTACCGTAACTTTCTGTGTATGCTGCCCCCGCACCGTGTCTGCCTTGTAGGAGGGGGTCACTGCTCACTGAATAGTGAATATGTAAATCCCAATACTTTCACATGGTATTTACTCAACACAAAACTCTGTTAACAGTACTTACCTCAGGGGAGTTCTTATAGAGGGTTTACGGGAGAAGAGAGAAATTAAGATTTTTCATTTTAAACCCTTTTCCACTATTAGGATGATATTTTTAAACCATAGATATGTTTTAATTACCAACCAAGAAGTAATAAGTCAGATAACCATATCATCAACATGGTGCCTTTACTTCTGATATTTGCTAGGGCTGCTGTAACAAATGCTGGTGACTACAATGTATTTTCCCACAGTTCTGGAGGCCAGAAGGCTGAGACCAATGAGTCAGCAAGGTTGGGTTTTCTGCAGGTGGCTGTCTCCTCCCTGTGTTTTCAAATGCTCTTCCCTCCGTACGTGTCTGTGCCTTAGTCCCTTCTTATAAGCACAGCAATCATATTGGATGAGGGCTCACCTTGATCACCCCATTAAAGACCCTATCACCAAACACAGTCACGTTCTGAGTTACTGGGGGTTAGGATGTCAGCCTAAGAATTTTGGGGGACCAATAGGTATTAATCACTATTGGTGGGCAGCAGCTGTGGGGGTTACCATAAAGTCTCCCTCTTGCCTTTAGCCTACCCTATATCATTCACCATCAAGAGCAACAGGACTTGTGACCTCCCTGCTCCCTAGAGGATCACCCAGTAGGTCTCTCTAGCTCTGACATAACGAAGCCAGGTGGATGTTCAGGAAGACATTCTGGCTGTATCCATAATCACCTAGGAAGGCTTACAAATTCTGATGCTAGGCTCTCTCCCTCAGAGACTCTGATGTGATTGATCTGGGAAACAGCTGGGACATTAGTGTTTTCAGAGCTGCCCAGGAGACTCCAGCGTGCAGCCGAGGTTGAAAGTCATGGATATAGACTCTCTCAGGTCTATGGAAGTGGGTAGAAATTCAAGATAAAGGCAAGTGCTGCTGTGCTCTGTTATAGGTGATGATTTGAGGCAGAACTTTATTTATTTATTTATTTATTTATTTATTTATTTATTTATTTAATGTTTTACTTATTTCTGAGAGAGAGAGAGAGAGAGAGAGAGAGAGAGGCAGCGTGAGCAGGGGAGGGTCAGAGAGAGAGAGGGAGACACAGAATCGAAAAGGGCTCCAGGCTCTAAGCTAGCTGTCAGCACAGAGCCCGACTCAGGGCTCAAAACCACGAATTGTGAGATCATGACCTGAGCCAAAGTTGGACGTTTAACCGATGGAGCCACCCAGGCACCCTCTATTTGCAGTTTCTTGAGCCAAAGCTTTCCTCTGATTTCTGTCTACTCTGGGATGCTCTTCAGAAGTTATAAATTTTGTCCTCTAAGGATTTTTGGAACAGCTTTACTCTTTCTCAACTAGTGAAGCAACTGATACCTAACATTTTTCATAAATAACAGAAATGAATCTTTTAATAAACATATGCTCCAAGCCAGACAGAGGATTGAACCCTTTATATGGAGGATCTAGTCCCATTCTCAAAATGACCTTATTCTGTGGATCCTACTACTGTTTTCAATTTACATATGTGAAGACTGAGGTTCAGGTTTCATAGTTTACCCAAGGTCACACACAATAGTTATCAGTCAGGATTCGAACCTGGGCTGTGGTCTGTGCTCATACCCACCACAATATACCCTTTATAAAGTAAAAACAAAAAACAAAAAACAAACACCCACATAAAGTTATAATTTTATTAATTTAGTTTATAAACAACAGAGTCGCAAATTATTTATTTCAGATACAATTTGCAGACAATGGATTCACAAAGCCCCAGGAACGGTCATTCTCAGTAGTTTTGGAATCTTCATTAGGATGTTGACTTGGGACCGAGCTATTGTTATGCAACAGATTTACCTCCCAATGTACAAACATTGGTGTGGCTCACTCCACACTAGTTGATTTTTGTTAGTTTGACTCCCAGCAGGAACGAGAGAGCTTGTAATTTTATATATGATGAGATGCCACTTCACACCCAGTAGAATAGCTAAAATGAAATAAACTGCTAATAATATCAAGTGTGGATGAGGATATGGAGCAACAGGAACTTACGCATTGCTGTGGGCATGCATGTGGTCTGTCATTGGTTTGTCTGACTCTTTAAATCATGTCCATGAATAATTTTGATAAATATCTATTGCTGTAATTCTCTGCAGGAATGTTTTATAAAACAAAAGCCACATGGTCATTTTGGTATCTCATGTAAAAAGCATCAGATAAAACTGGACAAAAAATTTTCCTGAGAAAAATCCTTTAGAAAACTAATAAAAGAAGAAATATGCTTAACCTGATTAAGGGCGTCTACCAAAACTGACCAATAACATCATAGGTAATGATGAAAAGTAAAAAACATTTCATGACAAATCTGGAACAAAATAAAATATCCCCTATCACTATATCTATTTTATAATACAGCTTTTTTTATTTTTAAAGTTTATTTATTTATTTTGAGAAAGACAGAGAACACGAGAGGGCAGAAGAACAGAGAGAGAGGGAGAGAGAGAATCCCAAGCAGGTTCCCCACTGTTAGTGCAGAGCCCAGTGTGGGGCTAGAACTCAGGAACCATGAGATCATGACCTGAGCCAAAACCAAGAGTCAGATGCTTAACCGACTGAGCCACCCAGGTGCCTCTATAATACAGTTTTGTATTAGGTTATATTAATTTACAATAAACTAAAGATCCCATGAGTATAGTAACTTAAAAGCAAAAGTGAAAAATATATGGATTGCCAAGGAAGAGCCTGGACAGTCACTGTTCATAAATTCTGTGATAGTCTACATAGAAAGTCCAGGGGGAATCTATAGGCTAATTATTAGAACTCACCAATCAGTTTGGCAAGGTTGCTGCACACGAGAGCATACAAAATCAACTGCATTTCTACATATTAGCAGCAAACATAAAAAAATGTAATTAAGAAAGATACTATTTTTAATAGAAACAAAAACACCATAGTACTTAAGAATCAATCTTTCAAAAGATGTGTAAGACAACTTTAGAGATAATTATAAACTGTTGTAAAAAAATTAATGCCAGGGGCACCTGGGTGGCTCAGTTGGTTGAGCATCTGACTTCGGCTCAGGTCATGATCTCATGGTTCATGGGTTCAAGCCTCGCATCAGGCTCTGTGCTGACAGCTCAGAGCCTGGAGGCTGTTTCAGATTCTGTGTCTCCCTTTCTCTCTGCCCCTCCCCTGCTCATGCTGTCTCTCTCTCAGAAATAAATAAAACATTTTTTTAAAAATTAAAAAAAAATTAAAGCCAATGCAAGTAGAAACATATATTTTTGGAAGGGGATACTCAATATCTAGAAGCTATCAAATGTTCTTATATTAGTAGATTAAATCTCCTAATGTGACTCCAATAAAAATTCAATATATTTCCCCCCCTTTTGTTGAAAGGTTAATTCTAAAATGTATGTGGAAGCACAAAGGATCAAGAAAAGCCAGGAAAATTTTGGCAAAATAAAAGTTAGGGGCTCCCTTTACTGTATGCCTTCTTAAATACCTATAGTAGTGCAGATGGAAGGTACTGATGACAATGTAAATAGACCAGTGGAACAGAATAGGGAATCCAGGAACAGATTTATGAATATGCAGAAATTAGACATATGACAGAGGTCATTGTAAACTGTATTTTCAAAGTGCTCTCATGTTTAGCTCTTTTCTGTCTATAGTTTAATTTTAAGTGCAGTTTGAGTACAATATAGCCGTAAGCTTCAAAGACACTGCATAAAGGAAAAGCTCTTTTTTCTCTTCTACTCACACAGCTTTTCTGACCACCAAATGTGTGTGTGTGTGTGTGTATGTGTGTGTGTGTGTGTGTGTGTAGGGGTTTCCACACAAAGCAATTCGATATCTCACAAATTTAACTCAATTCTGACACCAACTACCTTGAGAGCACCAGATCCCACAGCTTAAGGGCTCAGCTGCACAATACTGCACACCATCTTCAGACACCGATAGCAAATATAAGTGGTCACCTAAGCTACAAATCATTGGTAGAACCGTTCACAGAACTCAGGAAAGATCTACTTACTAGATTACCTGTATACGACAAAGGATATAACTCAGAAACAGCCAGATAGAAGAGATGCACGGGCAAACTATCAGGGAAGGGGCAAGGAGCTTCCATACCTTTTCCAATGACATTCCCAGTACCTCTTTGAGTTCCCCAACCAGAAGCTCTCAGTATGTTAGAGATTTTTATGGAGGTTTCATTACATAGGTGTGATTGATGAAATCATTGGCCACTGGTGACTGAACTCAATCTCCAGCTCTTCTCCTGGAGGTTGGAAGGTGGGGCTGAAAGTTCTAACCTTCTAATCACATGGTTGGTTCCTCAGATAACCAGCCCCATCCTTAGGGGCTTTGCAAAAGTCACCTCATTCACATAAACTGAGGCATTGGTTGAAAGGGGCTTGTTGGGAAAAACATCGTTACTACTCTTACCACTTGGGAAATTCCAAGATTTTAGGAGCTCTGTGTCAAGAATGCAAAGAAGACTTGGGGTGCCTGGGTGGCTCAGTTGGTTAAGTATCCGACTTTGGCTCATGTCATGATCTCGTGGTTCATGGGTTCAAGCCCCGTGTTGGGGTCTGTGTTGACAGCTCAGAGCCTGGAGCCTGCTTCGGATTCTGTGTCTCCCTCTCTCTCTGCTCCTCCCTCACTTATGCTCTCTCTCTCTCAAATAAATTAAACTTTAAAAAAATTTATAAGAATGCAAATAAGACCAAATATATATACATATATATTTTTTATCATAAATCACAGTATTACATGCTGCTTGCTTGAAAGTCAAACACTGACTTGCTAGCACCTTCCAAAGACCCCCTCTTGTATCACCCACTATGAAGTCTTCTCTTGCCATTACATTACATTTCATGGACAAGCTCAATTTACTTAGTTTCAAAATGTCACTTGTTATTTTTGTAAACTTGCTTCCATTGCTTAGTTGAAATATTTTTCTCTCAAACTTACTTAGGAAGCCTCAGTTACCTATGTACTATACCTTCTCACACTACAAGTAGTGGAAATATTTTATCTATTTCATAGCTTTACCCTTAACAGAGTTTTCAGGAGTTTCCAGAGTTGTCTGGAGCAAGGACGAGAAGTATATGGCCTTGGTCCTTTTCTCTATATGGCAAGGAAATCCTATCACATTTGGAAGGTAGGGAACAAGATAAACAGAGTAGTAGAGAAAAACAAAGAGAATGGAAGAATCTGGGACAAGAACAGTAGAAGACTGATGTCTTATAACTATGAAGAGAAAACATATTTTCATTATAGTTCTTTTATCTATATCTATAGTGCTATTATCTGAAGGATTGCTGGGTATATTTATGAAATAGAGTTGGTATTTTAGCACCACAGTGTCCAGGAATTGGGCTGACTCTATTAGCAGGGATTAGAGCCAAGCATCAATAAGGACTTATCTTAGCTAAATCTTCCTTAGTTTAATGAAAAGTGGTTGGCATTACAGTCCAACCTGATTACTCCCTACTCTCCAACCTAATGTAGAAGACGCAGTTTTTAAAAAGATTTTCGGTTATCAAGGGGCATATGGTTAAGGCTATTAAGAGGCACACAAAACAACTACTCAACAGGTCAGACTAGGTAGTGACCAGTATTCTTAATAGTAAGAGGTACCTGTACAACTGAGTTCTTACTACGCACCAAGTACTCCACCTGTGTGGAATCCTCACCCCAGCACCACAAGCCCAGCACTGTCATTATTCCATTTTAAAACCAAGGCCACTGATGCCACATTAAGTCATGTGCTCCCCCCACAGAGTTAGAAAGTGGCATGGGTTCCAACCAGACTTTCAGATTCCTTAAGACCTCAGAGCTGGTTCTTGGGAAGAAAAAATGGATGATCTAGTGAGCCCACCAGGTGTTTCTGGGGTGACATTCCCAGGACCCAGGGTGAGAGAGAAGCAGGGAAACATTCTGCCTTCTCCAGAACTTGGCTGTATAACCTTGCTTCATGGGAGACTTCTATTCCGATGAAGTTCTGTCCGGGTGGCTATTCTTCTGATGACAGTGGCTGATGCAGGGGACAACAGGAGATGGGAGAACCAGGAGGCGACTGTGGAATCTCCAGTGCCACAGTGGGCAGGTGCTTCCTCTGAGGGCACGGGGCCAACGTCGGGTGATATGGTGACTCGGGATGTGCACCTCTGACTGCCCCCCTCTTATAAATTACCCCCTACTGTCCTATCAGAACTGTAGGCTGTACACTTTATAATGCAGGGATTTCAAGCTGAACAGGATGCATGAGAGATCCCCTCCCACGTAAGGGACCCCACAGTCATGCCACTCAGGGAACTTCCCCTGCCCACCCACAGGTCAGACCTCCCCAGCCACCCAGCTCAGAGGGCGCCATTCTCCAGGGAGTTGTGCCCTGTAAGTGAATGGGTCTCTTGTTACCCAGGTCACTGGCTGACCAGCACGTTTGTCATCCCCCGAGGGCACTGGATCTGCCCATGCCGTCCCTAGCCCATCAGTTGACACACATCTATTTAAGAACATCTTATGAGGAAAGAAATAATACCACATTAAGTGTTACATTGCCGTTGTGAGATGTATCCCAATTTCAGAAAATTAAAATGTGAGAAAAGATGAGTCATAGAAATCAAAAGTTGACAAACAGTTTTCTTTTTCTTACAGCACTGGAGTCCCTGCTGTGCTGTAAGAGAGACCAGGGACTATTTTCTGTGGCATTTTTTTCTCTCTGTTCCCAATCATAATCTGAACCTTTGTCAGAAACACTCAGCCACTCATATCTTATGTTTGTGTGGGAGTGGAGTTTGCTTGCCAGTAGGATGCTGGAAATTAGCGATGTGAGCCAATTAAGAGAAACTTTGCTCACAGAGGTCCCTTCTGACATTTTCATCCCACTCCTGGTGAAGTGGGATGCATTAAGTGTCCCTGTATTAGATTATGACTCTTCCACATCTCGTGCAAAGAACAGGTGCTCACAGGGATCCTCTGAAAAGCCAGGAGGGATATTTCCACTGTTGCAATCAGTCAATCAAGCAGCCTGGGGTGGGAAGCGTAGTCACTTAATGTTCTTTTGCTTCTCCCTGTCACTCTGTGTGCCTCCACAGAGCAGCCTCCAGAACAGAGGATTGATTCATATTAGTCAGAAGGGAGAACTTGAAGGCATGTAGTCAATGTTGAGGTAGACTCTCCTCCCTACGCCTAAATCTTCCATTTATTTTCTCTGCTCCCAAAGAAGTCCCAAATGGTTAGAGGATTTTATCTAGTACAAGTAACAGAAGGTAAAATTCAAAATGGCTAAGATGAAGGAGGAACTCCGCTTATGTAACAAGAATTTCCAAGGTAGGGTGGTTCTCGATGTGGTTAATTCATAGGCTCGCTGATGACACCAAACACGGGGGCTCCTTCTATCTCTCTCCTCCGCCATCTTCAGCATTTCAAACTCTCCCCCTCTTTATACCAAGAAAGCTGCAGGATCAGCAGACATCACATCATGATGGAAGCATAAAAGGGAACCGTCTTTTCCTGGGTCCCTTTTAAAGAGTTCAGAAAATCGTCTTAGAATCCCACCCTTCGGGAAGATCCTCTATCATCTCATTTGCCAGAAGTGGGTCATGTGATTTCTCAGTGAAACAGTCACTCTAGGAGGAACGAGATTATTGTGCCAGGCTTGACTCAGTCAGGATTTATGCAATCACTTGGGGGAAGGGGATTCCTGAACAATATAGAGGCACGAGAAAGGGGACTACTGGTTACCAACCCAGTGCACCTGCTATGAAGATCTACAGCCAACGTGACACCCTGGTTAGGAAACTGGCCTGCTGCTTCTTCTTCTTCTTCTTCTTCTTCTTCTTTTTTTTTTTACAAATAGTTTATTGTCAAGTTGATTTCCATATAACACCCAGTGCTCATCCCCACAAGTGCCCTCCTCCATGCTCATCACCCCCCTCGCCCCCCACATCCATCAGTCCTAAGTTTTTGTCAGCATTCAAGAGTCTCTCATGGTTTGCCTCTCTCCCTTTCCCCCACCATTTCCCCCCTTCTTCTCCCCCATGGTCCTCCGTTAAGTTCCTCCTAATCCTCCTATATGTGCAAACATATGATATTTGTCCTTCTCTGCCTGACTTATTTCACTCAGCATAACACCCTCAAGGTGCATCCATGTTGCTACACATGGCCAGATTTCATTCTTTCTCATTGCCATGTAGTATTCCATCGTATAGATAAACCACATCTTCTTGATCCATTCGTCCGTTGATGGACACTTTTAGGGTCTTTCCATGTTTTGGCTATTGTTGAGAGTGTTGCTATGAACATTGGGGTACATGTGCTCCTATGCATCAGCATTTCTGTATCCCTTGGGTAAATTCCTAGCAGTGCTATTGCTGGGTCATAGGGGAGTTCTTTTGTTAGTTTTTTGAGGAACCTCCAGACTGTTTTCCAGAGGGGCTGTACCAGTTTGCATTCCCACCAACAGTGTAGGAGGGTGCCCATTTCTCCACATCCTCGCCAACATCTCGTGTTCTCTGATTTGCTCATTTTAGCCACTCTGACTGGTGTGAGGTGGTATCTCTGTGGTTTTGATTTGTATTTACCTGATGAGGAGGGATGCTCAGCATTGTCTCATCTGTCTGTAGGTCATCTGGATGTCCCCGTTGGAGAAGTGTCTGTTCATATCTTCTGCCCATTTCTTTACTGGGTTGTTTGTTTTTCGGGTGTGGAGTTTGGTGAGTTCCTTATAGATTCTGAATATTAACCCTTTATCTGATATGTCATTTGCAACTATCTTTTACCATTCCGTTGGTTGAAACTGGCCTGCTTCTTGAAAGGATCTGTAGAAAGTAGTTAATTATGGAAATTCTGGCCTCCCCTTGTTCTGGTCAAATCTCCTGGGATTGAAGGAGAATTCCAATGGAGACCCAGAGGTACTGTGGGATGACTGACGAGATGAGCTATCCTAAAGGGGGCTGGTAGGGTGGCATCTCCACATCTATACTTTACCCTATTATTATTTTTCTAAAATAGAGACCTAAGCGTGTCAAAGCTCAACCAACCAAGTGGAATGCCAACCTATTCCCAAGCCATCTGTCTCTACCTATCTCATTTCTTTTATGCATGAATACCCAGGAACATCTTTTTCTTTTCAGTTCTTTTGTCTTTGCTGTGTCTTCAACACCCTTCTCTACTTGCCTCACTGGTCAACCCCTACACATCCTTCAAGACCCAAACCAAATGTCAAAATTCAATTCACTCCCTTCCTTCATTTGTATTTCCATACTCTTTGCTGTCATTGCTCTTAAATCATCCCATTGCTATTACAGCCTCCTGACAAGAAGGTCCTTTTTGCTCCCTTTATATTCCACACTGCAGAATATCTCTAAGGCATTAATGTGTTCATGTCACTCCTTTGCTAATAGCCTTCATTGGCTACCCATAGTGCCCAGGATGAGGCTCTGTAACATAACTCATAAAAGCCGTGTTCATTAGGGTATCTGTCTCTTCCCCTCACATTGGGTGCTCTGCCATCCTGAGTGATCTGTGGTTTGTGAGTGTGGTATGCCCTTTCTCACCTCCCGGATTGGTGCAAATCCTGATGCATATTCCAGGAAGGCTCTCCTTCACCACACCTTCAGGGTTCTGGTCTCAGTTGCTGGACTTGATGTCCCCCAGTTCTGGTAGATGCTCTCTCGTGCATTTTAAAGCCTCCTAAAGTTTTCCCTCCCTAAGATGGTGCTCCAGCCTCTGAGGTTCTGCACATTTTCTGAAGTTCCTTGTGGGCAAGGGCTGCTTTTGCACATAGTTGTAACTCTGACAAATATGAAGGGTTCAAATGTTTATAAAGGATGACACCTGAATTGATTCTTGCAAGGAAAGTTGTAGCAATGCAGGACTTAAAGACATCCATCTCTTCAACCTTTTGCAGTCTTGGTTCAGGCGTAGGCACAGTGATTAAAGCTGCCAGCCTTTACTCTGACATAAAACCATCACTTAAAATAAGTTTCTAAAACTGGGGCACCTGGTTGGCTCGGTCAGTTAAGCGTTGGACTCTTCATTTCAGGTCAGGTCATGATCTCACAGTTTGTCAGTTGGAGCCCCATATTGGGCTCTGTGCTAACAGTGCAGAGCCTGCCTGGGATTCTCTCTCGAGACTTTTCTCTATGCCCCTCCCCGACGTGTGTGCATGAGCACTCTCTCCCTCTCTCAAATAAATAGATAAGCTTTAAAAAGATAAAAATAAAAGTTTCTAAAACTTTCAGCATTTATGAACCATTTACTTTGCCTCTGAATCATACAAATCAACAGCAAATGTACACATTTTCAAATGATTCATCATAATTAAAAAAGTGAGACCGAAGCATAATATTAACTTACTATTAGTCGTAGTAGTTTCATTTCAGTAAGAAGGATGATACTTGTTTATTATCTTTCACTAAGATATCTACAGATACTTTAAGCCATTGGCTGGATTTTACATCTAGTTTATATTTCTCTTTGTTCTATGCAATGACAGCATTTTAACTCTACGGAAAGGTTGGGGAGACAGTCAGCAACTATTTGGCGTATTTTAAGTGCTTGTGGGAGAATTATGGTGAGGCTTCTCACTGAGAACTTTCTCCATTCCATCAGCAATAAACTAGAAATCCAAAGTTGGATGTTTCACCTTGGGAGACAGTGATAGATGGATTATTAAATCCAATCTGAGTGAGTTCAGCTTCAGAAAGTACTTCTTCTTCTTCTTCTTTTTTTTTGGTATGTTCTTAAAATTTAAAATATGTTCATTATACAGGATCAGTTTATTTCTCCAGTGAGTGAAGAAAATCATCTAGGATTAGAAAGTATTAAAACTCTCAGCAATCAAATCATTTATGTCACAATTCAGTCTTTTAAAGAAATATTAATAGCTTAACCTCAATATTAAAAATCATTATATTTCGGGGCGCCTGGGTGGCTTAGTCGGTTAAGCGTCCGACTTTCGCTTGGGTCATGGTCTCGCGGTTCGTGGGTTCGAGCCCCGCGTCGGGCTCTGTGCTGACTGCCAGCCCAGAGCCTGGAGCCTGTTTCAGAGTCTGTGCCTCCCTCTCTCTCTGACCCTCCCCTGCTCACGCTCTCT